>NW_021287721.1:5762-11466 GCF_002162155.2 Triticum dicoccoides
TCACTGATTTTAAGGGGGCGGGCGGCTGGAGAGGCGTGTCTCGATAGAGGTGAGGAAGGGGACTAAAGGAGGGACTAGGGGTAGCACGATAGCTGGTAGCAGTAGCGGCGACGGGCGGCGCCGTCGGGAAGGACATGTCCACGTGGCGGCGACCTAGGCCCTAGGGTTCGTGAAGTTGGGGGGAGCTGGGGAGGGGCGGCGCTAGACTGAGTCTCCTCTATTCTCTTCGTGCTCCGAACTGGGGAAAGGCTCTTGCCTGGGCGGCGGCTGAGCCATTGGTCTTGGGCTGCTAGGGCTTTGAAGTGGCTGCGCCGCAGGCCATTTGTTTAGTATATATGGGCCTAGAAAATATCCCACGCCCAAGGCAGTGGCCTTGGCTGCCTGGGGCCCAACTCCGGCCATGGTCCTCGTCAAAGAACGACTCTTATCTTGCGGACACGAGATCGCACTGCACCTGCGCGAGTGCCTTCCGCCGACGCCTGCCGGCCCGCTCCGCTCGGCCTTTTGGTGTCCTCTCCGCCCAGAAGGCGTTCTCGTCAGCGACGTCCTGCGGGTAGTGCTGGCGCCACTCCACCATGGCTAGCTCGTCCGCCTCGGCGATGAGGAGATGGCGCTGGCGTCTGCGGTGTTCCTCACGGTCCTAGCCTGTTACAAGATGGGGCGGCGACGCGAGGTCCTGCGTCTGCTGGCACGCTTGCGCGTCGTGGAAGTTCATCTGCGAGCATGGCCTGCTGAGGTGCCACGCCACAGCGTCATAGGCGCGGGCTGCCTCGTGCGCGGTCTCGAGACTGAGACACACGTTGCTGGAGCGGATCTCCACGTAGAACCAGCCGGAAGGACGGACGCGGACAACCTTCTCACACGCTACCGTCAGACTCATAGCTGCAATGTTCATCCTACATGAATATACGGCTTTAAGATGACAATCAACAAAATAAATCAAATGGAGCACAACACTTGGTATCTATTAAGGTGATCTTGATCTTAATTATTTTCTTGAGCCTAACCATAACCCTAACCCTAACCCCAAAGATGACCACTAATCATAGCACTACATCTAGATAGAGAAACAATTCTACAAACAATTCTAGGCATATAATACATAAAGAAATAACAAACATAACCCTGATTGATTTGACCACACCAAAATAAACACCTAGGGTTTGCAATAAAATGAGCTAAAGCACACAAAACCAAGATTTAAATCAATCAAAATGAGGGGAAGTGAGACAGGTACCTTAGGTGATGAAAGTGCTACGAATCCACCGAACAAATGTGAACCGTATGAGAGAGATTTGAGAGGATCTTGTGGTCCAAAAAGAGAGGTGAGGGGGCTTGAGCTCGGGGGAGAGGTGAGGTGTGAGGTGTGGGGGCTGAAAGAGTGAGTGTGTGGGAGGTCCCCCCTTAGCAACCTTATCCACCCAGGACCCTACCGCCAGGGGGCCCAGTGGTAGGTTTTCGAATCCTACCACCGGGTCATCTGGCGGTAGGGTCCTTTTCCCACGTCAGCCCGAGCCGACAGCCGTCTGACGTCGTCTCGACACCTACCGCCACGTGAGACGGCAAGTAGGCTGTAGGGACCTACCGCCAATGCCCCTAGCGGTAGGCAAAATGTTTAGATTTCAAAAAAATTCCGAACGTGGGTCAGATCCAGATATAAGATACAAGAAGGGTCAAAATACGAAATTCTGCCTTGACAAGGTAGTTGATGAAAATTCAAACAGGTTGCAACTGAGGCCCCGTTGACCAGTGTAATCTTTATAATGTAATCAAAGAACAATAATCCCATCTCCCTCATTTTTTTTCTACATATATTATTTTTAGTCTTTCTTACTACCTGGTTTGAAGACTATTGTTGATCATGTAAGAAAGCTAATTTTTTTTTTACTAACGTGATTTCTGTAACCATACATACATAAAATGTTTGACATGTGCTTCTTACACATTGTCAAGTTGTTTTATACACACAGGAAAACCAGAGAAACAAACACAGGGTTAGGCAACATCCAAGGAGCAAACTAACAAACGTTATGTAATCTATTGGCAACAGCCTTATTTGGGTGTGTATTTCTCATGTAACAAGCTATCTTAATTATCTATTAAGTTTGTATTGTTTCCGGTTGATTTCCTCGGCTAGAATTTATTGCAGTATAATTGTTTTTGGCCTATTTAGATATACTCCATCCATTCACTAATACTCCTATAAGATGTTTTAGATATTTCAATATGGACTACGTACGAACTGAAATGAGTGAACAAAAGAAGTATTAAATTCGTACTTCCAGTTGTGACAATGAAACATTACCAATGCCATTTGTTTTCACATTAAGGGGCTCTATACGGTGTCGTGCACAACCAAGAGCTAATCATTTAAATACTATATAGTCATGTGTTATATTTTTAAGTTAATCAATTTGGACAATATATAATTTGCCGCAGCAACGCGCGGGGTGTCATCTAGTATATTAGAATGGCAAATACCTAGTAAGCCGAGAAATGAAGATCGTGGGCCAATCAATTTCCAAGGGCATGGAATCGTTGGGGGGTAGATGCAGCGCCTTCGTGGCCAATCCACCACCTCTTCCATCTTCCCCGTTTAAAGTCGGCAGTGTAAACGCTCAAGTAGTTATCGCTGATGAGCAGCGTGCCGCACTTCTCTCTCAAGGCTTGTCGTACTCGTCCTTCAGGTTGTGTGAGCTTTATCATGCCAGTACATAACCAATTTGAAATACTGCCCACGTTTTCGTGGTCCTCGTAATGTCTCCAGATCTCTACTTGGGGTAAGCACTTTCGCATTTGGAGTAGTGATAGCATCCCATTGATGGATATAGTAGGGCATGGGTAACCGGTGTGGAAGTGGTCCGTTGCAAAAGGGAACTCCCACATGGTGATGTCACAGGTCCTCGTGTTCATGTTAATTACATATAAATGTCCATGATAGCGAAATAACCAGTGTGCCATGCCACGACACACAATGACATAACTAAACGATCCATAGCGATCCAATTGCATATTGTTATCGAAGCAATTGGTTCGCACGCTCCAGTCTGTTTTGTCAGATGATATCACGTGAAGACTGGTCGTCAGGTCATCGAGGGTTGAGCCGATGATGACGACTTGGAAGAAAGAATGACAAAGACTCGTCTTCAGACTGACAATCCGCACTAGTTAGAATGGCATATCCGTTCGAGTAATCATCTTTGAAGACCGAGCTGAAGTTTAAAGGAGGGAGCATGTTCCACGTGCCAAGAAGTAGGTTGCATACAGTCAACCGGAGGTTGGAACCACGTTTCCCTTTAATTCGCAGCAGGAGGAGGTGGTGGCGGGAGACGAGTGGGACAGCATGGTTGAAGAGGTCAGCATTAGAACCGGTCACGAAGGAGCCCAGGCCCTGCATTCAGGACACAGGAGGATGAATCCTACCTGTCCTCGGGCCAGCGTCGCCGGAGAAAGGTTTGGTTGAGGATGACGCGGCACCACCGTTTGCACGCCGAGGAACCTCGGACGATAGCAGCGGCATCCTTGACGCGGACGAGGGTCTCGAGGAGGAGGTCTTCCTGCAGCGAGGCTACCCTGGCCGCCGTCGTCGCCTCTTCGTCCGTCGACCAATGTACCGGCCGCAATCACTTGCGAGACGCGTACGCCTGGATCATTGGCGGGTCTAGGGGTGGAGTCATGGGGCCATGGCCCCCTTACACAAATTACAAATTCTATTTAACTAGTGCAATGTATGTCCAGCATACTAATTTTGGTGTAGTGTAGTATATTTTTTTTTCTAGCCATTTTAATCTTGTTCATTGTTGCCCCCACATTTTCCAATCCTAAATCCGCCACTGGCCTGGATGATGAAGCCCTGATGAATTAAGTATCAAAACATTGGAGCTTTAGGGGCTAGGGCAGCCGACTCTCAAGAGCGCTGATTAATAATCGGGTATATGTACCGCCCCAGCGTACGGACACGTACTGTTCGGCGGCATTTTTTTTCCTGATCAATGTTGGCAAGCATGACTGCTGCCCTGTTTGTATGGACACACATTCAGTCCGTACAAAAAGTGTACAGCCAACCTGACCTGCAAACAGAAAGTTCATGTCGAGGTTGAGATACCCGGAACTCCTTATCCTCGTGCTCTCCAACTAACATATCAACATATGGACTTCAAAATTTGCAGATCAAAAAAACTTTAAAACTTCAATGTGTGAAACTTTCAATTTTTTTCGTCAGATATAAATATGAAAAATGAGAAAATTTTGATTAAAAATGTTACTTTAAGCATTCAAAATGCATGAAAATATGTAAGTTTTTCCCACATTGTAGTTAAAATGTTTGTTGTCCTGCAAAGTTTGAAGTTTATATGTTGTTTCATTTGAGAGAAACAAAGAAGACAAATGTGCATGCACGGATCACAATGCAGAAATGGATGGCTAAGATAAGGGATATTGTCGTGGTTTTGTCACAGCAGATGTCCTCGAAAAAGGACTTAGTCTGGAAGCCCTCACAGCTAGGTGGTAGCTTGAATGGTGTTGATCGGAATCGAGAGACAAGTATTTATCCAGGTTTGGCCCCTCACAATCTAGGTAATAGCCTACTTCCTGCTTTGTTTGTTATTGATTGGTATCTCGATTTCAAGGGTGCAACTTGGCTAACCTAGTACTCGAGAACTTGTAAGTTAGTATTTTTCCGCCTCAGTGGCTCCCCTTTATATATAGATTGAGGCCCTGAGTAGACAATGGAGTCCGGGTCGTAGTCCAATCCGTGCCCTAATATGTTTCCTACTCATCGTATTCCCCAAGTAAGGAAATTCTCATTGTTTGCTTCAATAAGCCGCCGCCTCAGGTGCTGAGCCATGAGCCGGCATGCTCCACGAGTCGCACTCTGGGCCTTCAGGTCTTAATCATCACGACCCATATGACGAGCCCATCCTTCAAGCCTCCACTGGATAACCCGACCATGATATTGGCAGGTCATACCGTGGGGTTATATCCCAAACATTAGCCCCCAGGTGAACTTGGATTCATCCATGTTAAACTCCTTTGCTTAATAAGTGTAGATCTTCCTTCTGTGAGCCACCTCTTGTCTGTTGAGCTTGTCCCGAGGCTGGCTCATGATACAATTCCGGCTTGTGATACTTCTACACTTGGCATTTCTAGCTTCTCCAAATGGTGACATCACTACCCTCAAAATACGGGTTTGGGCGTGACGTCACAACAAATCTTTTAAGCATATCAATCAGGCGCGAGAATCGAGGTGTCCCTTCTTCCCAAAAGTTAGTGTGCCTCCTCTTTTATAGCACTTGACGTTCCACCTCCTAGTCACGGTACAAATACACACGAGGGGCTTCGTTTTTTTACTTTTATTGCTTCCGTCTCTCTTCGTCTTCTTCCTTGCGCCAAAGCTCTCTTGCGACCGGTGCAGCACCGCACCTTCTACATGCTAAACAACCATTTCGTCCGCAACCTCGACGCCGTCCAAGTCATCAGCGGAGCTCGCGCACATGCTCCAGCCATTCTCCGCCGCAACAAGGTATGCCTAAATCCCTCTCATTAGATCCATAGCACATTATCCTCTTGCGGAGTTCGTCATAGTTCATTGGTATTCATCATCTTTCCTCTGTAGTAGATCTAGATTCGTTCGATGGATCTGTAATGGGCTGGTAGATCTCATTACTTGGGCAATCACTGATAAAGCAGGCAGTAGATCCAATTT
>NW_021287721.1:12638-13038 GCF_002162155.2 Triticum dicoccoides
CCACCACCACCAACACAACACTGCTAACAGTTGGGTCACAATCTCATAGATGAAACACCATCGGCAAGTAGCAAGTTGAAAAGAACACCTAGATGGAGACAACAGACACAACCGAGCCCATGTTTGTAGTCCCGAAAGTTGCATCATGGACCTACCTGCATCACCCCTTTCTCACCACCCTTCTTGCTCTTGCACTTGTTCGATTTATCCCTGCGGGTGCCAGATCGAGGGAGAGCTTTTTCCCTCAAGAGACATCCGATCGCCGTGCTCTAGGATCCAAGATTGTAAGGAAATCATTAAGCTTGATGGCGAACGGGTCCCCAAGGTTAGGCACCGACAGTCCGGCCACGGCAACATCTAAACCTCCAAGCTCCACGAAGGTGAGCGGCTAGCTAGGCTC
>NW_021287721.1:13432-21659 GCF_002162155.2 Triticum dicoccoides
GGCAGAAGTGCTGAGGGCGTCGAGGCAACCATCATTGCTCCAAGCGAGCCCACCTTCGAAAGCACCATCGATATTGGTGAAGAGGGCTCCGCACTTAACTCCTGTAGCTCGTGCATAATCTGTAGCACCGGGGCCATGCCATCAATGATGACCTCGCTCTCAGAGGCACTTAGCATGACAGGCAGTGGCGACATGCAGTGTGGGGCACGAGGGGAGAAACATCCATGGAGGCATGCTTCCTGCCCATCTGTGGAACCAGCATGAAGCTCCGGTAGCGGGGACATAGGTGGCAGAACCATACTTTTAAATCCAGGGCGATAATTGCGCCGATCGTGGCGCGATCGCTGGCTGGAAGCCTCCCCGTGATGCAATCCTTCAAAAAACATGAGCTGGCGCTTAACACGCGATTGCGCGTGAAAAAACACGCAATTTTCCTTCGCTCCGATTGCACTTTTGATGGGATGGGCCGAATGACTGAAACTGAGGCCCAAATTGTCTCAATAGAGCCTGGCCCAAATACCCTCATAGATATATAATAGCTTCCCATGAAACCTAGCATTGTTTCCCCCATTCCCTTCCCTCCCCTCGACAGAAAAAGTTGCGGCGGTTGCGCAGTTCTTCCTAGGTGTCGTCGGTTGGCTGGCTGCTACCGGTGACGAGGGGCATCTGCATGACGACATTTCCGCGACCACAATGGCATCTAAGTGTCACACGGTTCCAACACCCCGTCGCAGCACATCACCAGGTGGTGGTGGTACAGGAGTCCTCCGATTCTATCCATCCTTTATTCATTTGTTGATTAAACACAAGCACATAGCCAGGAGGTAAGTTCTGAATGTTGAATTGGTGATGTTATGCTTGCTTTAGACCTTGAGATCTTGATCTTATATTGATATGTATGTGTTGAACTGGTGTAGACCTCTGTTACACTTGTTATGTTTGAATTTATATGGGAAATCCTGTGGTTTCTGCTGAAAATCCCCTGTTTTCTGAGAAAAATATGCACATGTGCTAGTTTGGATGTGGGATATACAAGCACATGCACTGTTCTGGCGAACTGGGTTCGCAGCCGCGATCGCTAGCAATAGCGGCTTTAGAGTTTGCACGAGCCAGCCATGAAATGGTTTAGCCCGCGATCTTAATGTTTGGGCAGAACCAAGAGCTTGCCAAGAGCAACCTCCGCGCACGCCACAATTGCATCATCCTCAACTTGCTCCTCCACGGGCGGAATCAGGACCGGAACAGGGGCTTCATCCGCAAGTTGCACCACTGTAGCGATGAAATCCTCGGCACCAGCAACATTTCCAACAGAACCTACAACAGGCATCTTAGGCGACTGGAGCGAGGCTGGCGAGGAACCTTCTCCCATCTCTGTTCCGAAGATGCCTCAAGAGCAGCAACAACAACCCGCGGCGTGAAGTCGAGGGGTAACCGAGACGGAGAAAGGCGGCGGCAGGAGCGGGCGAATGGAGAGGGATGAAGCCTTGTACACAACATGAGCAGCCGGATCGCTCACCCCGCTGGAGCATTTGGCAGCCAACAGCGTCAGCGGGGCGAACTCGTCGTCATCGTCGTTGGCTCGTTGCCGCCGTCGACGTCGGCGAGGGAGATCCACGACACAGCTAGCGGCGACTGCGGGGCTTGCACAATGATGTTGGGGTCGAGGACCTCTTCGGAGCTCCGATAGCTCGGTTGCGCCAGAGCAAGTCCCGAAGGGACAAGAGAAAGGTCTCCAGGAGCGCCACTGGGGATGACCGAGCAGCAGCCGACTTGAGCTGTGGAGGTGCGTGAACCAAAAGGCCACCAATAGCCGGGTCGGCCATACGGGAAGTCAGGGGGCCGACGCCGCTCATCGCGCGTGGTTTCCCGTTCATCGTGCGAGATCTATATTTTGTGCGCGATCGCGTGGCTCTCGGTGACATTCGTGTACTCCACGTTCCCTCCAGCTCGCAATTCGCGGACCCATTAACCAAGGATCTTCCGTCACAGGTCTTCCACGAGTTCAGAACCAGCCTCAACATCCTTCCACATGGAGTTTCGGCTGAGGGGGGATGTTAACGTGTATCGTACTTGTGTTTGTATATGTACCTGTACTCCTAGTATATAGGATCATGGAGCACGCCCTGGCCTGCGTGCCACTTCCTTCGGGCTTCTGTAACCGCTCTATGCGTGTATATCATGTACCATGTGTGGATGAATCAATGACAGACACAATTGATCGTCCTACTCCGCTCATCGCGCGTTGCTTCTGCAATTCGAGGCGGCGGCAATCGTCGTCGTCTGGGCGGAGCTCTAGCTGCCTGCAATTCGAGGCGGCGGCAATCTTCGTCGTCTGGGCGGAGCTCTAGCTGCGGGTCATCGGGGCGGAGCTCCAGCATCGGCTCGGAGGGGGAAGTCGTCGGCGTTCTAGTGCAATAATCAGATGTCACTGATCAGCGATCTCCAGCAACATGCTCTTGGATGATTGATTCAACGCCGAGCTTGCTGACTTAAGGCCTTCGAGGATAGCAAACCACAGTAGCACAGCGCAGCCGACGATGGCTATAGGGACGCGGCGGGGGTACATAGACCCACAATGCATGGAGCATGGGCTAGTCAAGTTCGGCCATCACTCCGACGTCTACAACTTCGGAATCGTCCTACTGGACATTGCACGCAGACATGTCCAGAGAAAAAGTCTGGGAGCTATATAGGTGCAGCGAGCCCTAGGTGAAGGCTGCTGCGGTAAGCCTGGGAATAGTTTGGACTCGAACCTAAGTTTTAGTTCGGTTTTCCTAGCGGGTTGTTTTGGGTTGGTTTAAATGGTCTGAGTCCCTAATATAATTTGGTCTGGTTTGGGCTTTAACATTTATTGGAATGGATTGGATTGGTCTGGACACACACTAAATGGTCTCAAACCGTTTCAATTTGTAATCTCAAACAAATCAGCGACCAGTTTACGAGCGTACGAGAACCAGCGTCCAAAAAAAAAAAACGTAAGAGACCAGCGCATCCAAAGCCAGCTTCCACGCTCTAGATGATGGGGTGTCGCTGGGCCCCCTTTACCGCCGCCGGAAATCCTGTCTCTCTTCATTAAGCGCACGGACGGCCACGCAAATGACAAATAGCTTCACGTTACGTACCAAGTACCAACAGCAGCTTGTGCGTGGTTTCAAACTATGGATTAAATCCAAAAGAATGAAACGGTTTGGATTGGTTTGGATGGAAACTGCACATAGCTTGGTTCAGTTTGGATTCTAGACCTCAATATTTGGACTGGGTTGGATTGGTTGCTGGAACGGAAGTCGAGTGGTTTGGCCTAGTTTCAATCTGGATTTGAAACTATTCCCAGGGTTAGCTGCGGATGCCAGGTTACGTGGTGTCTTCGATAAGAAGCAGATGGAGCGTGTGGTTGGCCAGGGCCTCAGGTGTTCTGACCCAGATGTAAACAAGCGACCATCCATGCATGATGCCATTGTTTTCTTTTGATCCCTAGATCAATTCACCAGAAGCTACAACGTGTACGTGCAACAAAGCTAACTAGCAAGCAAGCTAGCAGCTCGATCGATTTTGCATGCACGTAACGTACGTGAACCTGGGATTTCACTAGCCCTAGGATCGGGTCGACTGATCTCTCGACAGAACTTCCCGGCGTAAACTAGCGATAGAAGAAATTCGTCGGTTGATGGCCACAGGTGCCTGTCGCACCTGTTAATACTCTTTATTGTGTTTTCGTTGTGCTGAGTACAGGGAGCTTTACATGGCTAAGATGTCGCCCAGATGGGCTCCTCGTCATCGCCATCACCACTGGCGCTCAACCTCTTGTTCCCGAACGAGGAACCAGTGCCACGCGCGAGCAAATCTTTCCCCATGTAGCGAACTGTGAAGAGATGCAATCGCCGGTGCAGGGAAGGGAGATGTTATATGCAACTTGGGGGAGCTCATAGTCGTCGGGGAACGATCATAGCGATGGATTGGTGTAGGTTGAGGTTATTACGGCGGGAGTGGAGAAGATTTTTCAAAACGTTACATGTTCACATTGTTGATCCCGCGCACAGGTTCATGTTTTTACATGTACGCAGTTAAGATTCTTAGTGAAAATAGTTACATGTATCTCTTGCATGCATATGGATATGGATAAGTACCAGAACCAGAGCGTGTTCACATACGTCGCGGGTGTCATAATCCGCCTGCAAGCCACTCGAACTGCCAATCTTGGAACGGCACGCGTGGAACACTTGCATGCCGTTGGACTCGACGGTGCATGGGCCTGCAGCTGGTGAAGTGCGTGGTGAAGTTCCCATCGCGATGAAGGTCACACCGGCTGCGGGAGCCGGTATGTGCGCCATGAGATGTAGGGTGGCGACTGGTGTGACGTGAATGCGCGAGGAAGTTATCTGCGGTAGTGACCCGAGCACGCCCATCGAAGCCGCGCGGTTGAGACCATCCAACATCGAAGAAGCAATCTGGGCACCGGCAGCAGGGAGGGCCGCGCCGCCCGCCGGAAACGACCGTGCTCGGGCTGCGGGATTCACGGCCTCGGCCACCGAGGAGCACATATCTAAGCATCTGATTATACATATTTGTGGTTGTGTAATTAATATATGCACTTTTAAATATAAGTTGCACTAACTATATCAGGGGATAATGAGCCCGTATTATGCACATGTACGTATTCATCTTGGATGGCAAACAATGTTGCCAAGGGAAACTTTCACATTCTGTAGACAAAATTTGCATTTTCTATTTTTGTAAGTGCCCAATTTTTTTTGAAGCAGCTACCAAAAACACATCAGGAGGCCCACTAGGATATTTACGGGATAATAACATTTGTGTAGTATGTTCCACAACATATACGATTATTATGGTTTAAGTTCAGTAGCTGGACGAGGGCACGTTTTGTTTTGTGCTCCGTGCATTTATGAGTAGGCCAGCTGCAGCACTTCATCCGTGGCATCAAAGACACATTTGAAATGGCAGGAGTGCACAAATTTTGCCGAGCAATTCTAAATTTATGGAACAAACCATGATATGTATTCAGCATTTGAGTAAGAGCCGAAACAATCTCGGGATCAGGCCCGAGAGAACCACTTTCTTCTTGGTCAAATACATTAATTCTAGTCCTGACCTCATCAGCAGAATCCACCATATATAAGTGCGCAAATTTTGGAGTAGTATCTTCAGATGGTAAAAGCAAACCAATACGATGGTACACCACTCCATTCATCTTGAACATGTAGGGAGCACCACCGATATTGATACTGTGGTCAATTTGAGCACCCAACAATGTAAATCATAACATAGAATTATACAAAGTATTACAACATAGAAATTAAACACGTTATAATTTCAAGCTATATTTCTTCTAGAAAAACGCTTTAAATTAGGGTTAGTTCGTGTGTTTGGATTAGTGGAATCTAACACAACTATTTTAATACTTGCGATTCCTTTTTATGAATCCTGTTGTGACCATCATGGTCCAACACACAACCTACTCATTTTCTATCTCTTACTAATGTCCAAATAATACATGCCACAGAGCGAGCAACGAGTTTCTGGGGTGAGATGGCGGTGATGTTAGGGTAACATAGGCACCGGAAGACGCGAAGATGATTGATATCTGGAAGATGGTCGTGGAGCAACTCTTACGGTGTAGTGACGAAGCGTGGTTTGCAAGGGCGACAATTCAGAAGATAGGTGGAGGTGGAGAGACCTTCTGCCCAACAGCGCGACGGCATGGAGGCTTGCAGGAGCAACGGTCCGACGCCGTCATTGAGCAAGCGGAGAATCCGCTAGTCCTTGCCATTTTGTTGAGATGTCGAGACGAAAACTTGTGCCGTTGGACTCGGGAAGAGAGCAATTTGCAACGTTGTCAAACTCGCGGCAATTCTCTATTTGAAAGGCAAGGATGGGGCAAGAAAATTGGGTGCGTACGTAGGCGTTGAAACGAGTGAGTAGGATGTGAACTTCGGACATGCAAGTTGGTATACCTTTTGTTCCATCCCAGTGGTTGGGTATTTATCTTCCCCGTTGACAGCTCCGACATCGCCGGCGAGCCCTCCCTTCTGTTAGCCGCAGCTTCGTGCGCGAACAAGATTTGTCCATCGCCGTTGTTCACCGCCGGCTGCCTCGCGCTTCGCTGTTGGGCCACCTCCAAATCCCCGACCCCAGAGACACTCACAGACACAGGAGCCAGCACCAAATTTTCCCCAACCTCCTCAAGGACACTGGATCTGAGATTTGGGGGAAATCCGTCCGCTGGATCAGCTAAACCAAAAAGGCAAAAAATGGATGTGACATCACTGGAGAAGCAAACATCCACATTCCTGCCGATTAGCTGCATCAGAGACCCCATGGTGTCTGGCCGCCGGTGCTCCTTGCCTCTATCTAGCAGTCCATAGCTTCCAACTGAACCACGCCCTAACCGAGAACACTCTCGTCCCTGCATTCATCTCGGGTCTGGATCCTCTGGATAGAAAGCAAACTTCCCAAGCCACGGATCACACCAGAATGTGGATTCTGGTCCACGGCTCACCTCACCGTCAGGTGACGGCCGTCCAACCTTTCGTCAGATCGCTACGTATTTCACTACATGACTCGATTTCTGGCGCACCACATGCGAGCAAGGGCATGGATCTGTAAGCACGTAACAACGACCGAGATAGCGGGCTCATCTGAGCTCGCGCTCAATTACTCCATGTCCACTACAAACTTCCATCTAAAGATATGCATACCTGTAGCTGACTACAGGTGCAACTGCAGGAAGGAAAGACATTTTGCGATGGACTAGATATACACGAGCCGCATGCATAGATCATGCAAAATAGCCATGTATGTGGTCATGAAAATATTATGTGAAGTCATGCATGTAATTCGGACGAATGCACGCCATATGCAACTCAAAGTTAGCAAAATTACAAGAAACATGACTGTTTTCAGGCGTACGTACGTATGCTAATTGCAAGTGTCTACCTAGCTAGCTAGTATAAGTACACATGCATGAAGCTTTACAATCATGTTAATTTCACCTGTAGTACCAGAATCACCTGGTCGAGGAGATACTGACCTTCCAACCTCCCGTCTTTCACGGCACACGTAAAATACATAACTGCAGCCCAGGCTAGGGTCTTCTCATTAAGGAAAATATGGTTGCACAATTTACTTCAGTTTTAGCGTGCCGTACTTGATGTTATTAACGACGGAGGGGGGTGGGTGAAATAGAATGAAGTTTACCCCCTGTCATGTTTACAGTTTAAACCAACTTAGCAGACAATCTAGACAAGTAACCACAACTTAACAATGAGACAATAATACTAGCGTCTACTACTGAAAATAAAATCGTAATATAAATCTACAGCCAGAAGTATAACTGACAGAACTATATTACATGCAAAAAAATACTTCCTCCGTTCCCAAATACTTGTCTTTCTAGGCATTTCAAATGGACTCAACATACGGATGTATGTAGACATATTTTAAAGTGTAGATTCACTCATTTTGCGCCGTATGTAGTCACTTGTTGAAATCTCTAGAAAGACAAGTATTTAGGAACGGAGGGAGTAGAATAAAATACTCAAGCTAAGTCAAGCTAATTCACGACTTGTTCATGATAAAGGGCCGCCTTGCATTCGGGTCGACGAATCTTGTATAGACGCAATGCGGCGATCGTCCGGAAGAAGTGCGTCGGCAAATAGGGTTTCAGAAAAGTCCGAAACACGTTAAACAGAAAAGTGGTATTTTTATTTCTGAGACACAATTTGAAAAAAGCACTAATGGAACGGTCACGAAAAAAAAAACAGTGACCATTTGAGTCATCTGAATCAGAGCTACGAGTAAGGAGTAATAAGACTTTTACTGCCAGGGACTATTCTGTATAAAGAATAATGTTGTCGCGGTTCCTGACTGCTTATCTGCTCGCGCCTTTCTCCAGAATACACTTTCTCCTTGTGAAAGCTTAAAGCACAGAATACGCCTCCACTTAAATCTGCTTACGGGTAAGGGGGTAATGATTCGCTCGTTGAAAGGTCAGTGGTAGAGAAATGGATAGTCCCAAGTTTAGTTGGTGATGCGCCATTTCGAATCAACGCTATCACTAAGCACAACGTTTTGTTTTGTTGGAGAACAGACTGCAACCACATGCAATTGGAATGCATGCTTCTGCAGATTCTAGGCGGAATGGAGGCAGGACCGAGAGGACGCCTGGTCCTGGAAAGGAAAATGCCTCCCCATCACATACTATTACGAGAGA
>NW_021287721.1:21799-24145 GCF_002162155.2 Triticum dicoccoides
AGAGTATTTTAATCTTAGTGGTATTTTGCAAGTACAAGGCATTTTGGTCATGTGCACCGGACAGGAAGATATGTTTTATAATAAAAACAAGATAATTCGTTCATGCATCCATAAGATTTTTTAGTTAAATTCACATTCTCAATTTCTTCCCAACCAAGCTCATTCAAAGTAGCTGCGTTCCTTTTCAGCCATGCTCCTGTTTGCATGCATTCAAAGCCTTCTCAGGGCATCTCTAGCCGTTGGCCCCCCAGGGGGCGTCTAAAAGCGCCGCCTGGGGGTGAGCCGGCGCAAAAAATGGCCCTGGGGCGATTCGGTCCCCAGCCGTCGGCCCCCAGGCGCGTATAAAAAAAAAAGAACGACCGTTCGGCGAAGTTATGATCGAAAGTAGTTAAATTTCGGCTAAACATGGCAATTTTCGGCGAAATTCGTGCATTTTCATTACATTAACCTAATCTAAAAAAGAAAGGGGCTGAAGCCGTCGCCGCCATCGTCGTCGTCGGCCTTCTCCTCCTTGACGCGGGCGCCCCTGCTGGACCCGGCGTCGCCATGGCGGGCTGGCGGCGGTGCAGTAAATACATCTGCTCTTCCCAAATTTTTCATAAGAATCTGCAACCGTATGAGTGGCAAGTAAATTTGGCATAGGTAAACTGAAATACTTCATGTTCTGTAAACATGTGTGCTACTATAGTGAACCATATGGGATGCTTGAAGCAGGATTTAGTTAATTAGTTTGTGCAAAGACGCTGTATGTGGTGCAGTAAATACAGCTGCTCTACTAGAATTCATTCACCTCATATCTTGAAGTCGGTTTCATATAAATGCTTTGAGATTTACAGTTCTGGTTGTCGAATGGACAAGCCATCATACTGAATTCCACTCTAAGCATCTCCAATTGGATTTTGCTTTTGCAGCTATTCAATTCAGCGCATCTTGCAGTACAGTACTGCAGCGCACGCAGGAGCGGCGCAACCTGTGGCGCGAGCTGCTGTACAGGAGCGGCGGAGGGATGGACCTTTTTGTTGTTCCCCGCTCACGAGCTGTTCTGGGTACGTGCTGTTCTTGGTGCGGTTTAGCTCATGGGGAAAATAAGCAGATGTTTCTTCAAGTAATTTGGGTAGGCGTTCGCGGAGCTTTGGATGTAAATCAGGGTAGGTGTTTGTTGAGCTTTGTATTTAGATTGATGTTTGCCCGTCCAAGTTCATGTGTTCTGTTCTTGTTCGCAGTTTTCTTTTTGATGAGAGTGACGGGGATAGATTCAGAACAAAAGATTTACTCCCTTTTTTTATTTCTTTTTCTTGGAAATCTAAGTGAATCAAGCCATCCATTTCTTGAAAGCAACTAACTATTACTGAGTGCTAAATTAGTTTTTTAAGATTCAATTTAATTTGAGTGGTTAACTATTACTGAGTTGGTGTGTGTGGACTTACTTTTTTTCTTAGTAGTTCTCAGGTTGTCTCAAGCTATTACTGTCTCAAAAAATTACCAGGGTTAGGAGATGATTTCCTGTTTTGATTAGGAATGTTCTAGGGTTTGGAAATAGGAGAGTTGGTTCCCAATTACAGTGATATTACTTATAGATGCTGGTTCTTTCCAGTAATGCCACAATTTGGGTGTAGTATGGTGTTTGAAATGATGCGATGAGCTATAATTTGCCACATTTTTTCTATTCTCTGACTTCATACACGTCCTGTCTTACACAGGATTTGGTCTTTAAGCTACGATTCCACACCAAGATTATGTTCTCTGGAGCTAACCGTGCTGCTGTGCTGGACAGGTAGACGAGGGCCGGCCTGCTGCCGATACAAGCCGTCGAGGTGGACGGCCAGCACTAAATCATTTGTAGGTGCATGATGATGGCCGCATCTGTTTTGTTAGCACGTTCCTATTAGTTTTTAATCAGCAGGCTAGGAATGGTTTCCCCATCCAGCTAAGCTATCATTATTTTTTTTGGAAAAGGAGGATGACCCCCGGCCTCTGCATATGGGAGATGCATGCGGCCATTTTATTAATAGTAGTGGTGAAACTATTACTTGATAATGCGCAGAGTAAAAAAACAATGATAGACATTTTGTTGTTCCCCATCTCAAATGCCGATTTTGTTTAATGATGCTGAGATGATTCAACTTTGGAGATTTTGACGCGGTTTCTATACTCAATGATTTTTCTGAATGGGTAGTAAATATTTTCTTGACCGGTGATATTTCTTGCTGTGCAGGTATCTAGAGTTACATTCCGGTGGCTGAGATGCATATAGTTGTTGGCTGTAGTTCCTTCCATTTGCCCGCTCGACGCTGAGATTGACCTTCTATGTAGCATGCAACACTCAGCTGGGAAATGTACTTATAG
>NW_021287722.1:0-1071 GCF_002162155.2 Triticum dicoccoides
ACACTAATCCCGAAAGAATAGGGAGTGTGCGATGATGATCATATCAATCTTGAAACTACTTTCAACACACATCATCACTTCACCCTTAACTAGTTTCTGTTTATTCTGCAACTCCCGTTTCGAGTTACTACTCTTAGCAACTGAACCAGTACCAAATACCGAGGGGTTGCTATAAACACTAGTAAAGCACACATCAAACACCTGTATATCAAATATACCCTTTTTCACTTTGCCATCCTTCTTATCCACCAAATATTTAGGGTAGTTCCGCTTCCAGTGACCATTTCCTTTGCAGTGTAAGCACTCAGTTTCAGGCTTTGGTTCAGCTTTGGGCTTCTTCGTGGGAGTGACAACTTGCTTGTCAATCTATTTGAAGTTCCCCTTTCTTTCCCTTTGCCCTTTTCTTGAAATTAGTGATCTTGTCAACCATCAACACTTGATGCTCTTTCTTGATTTCTACCTTCGTTGATTTCAACATCACGAAGAGCTCGGAATCATTTTCATCATCCCTTGCATACTATAGTTCATCACGAAGTTCTACTAACTTGGTGATGGTGACTAGAGAATTCTGTCAATCACTATCTTATCTGGAAGTTTAACTCCCACTTGATTCAAGCGATTGAAGTACCCAGACAATCTGAGCACATGCTCACTAGTTGAGCGATTCTCCTCCATCTTTTAGCTATAGAACTTGTTGGAGACTTCATATCTCTCAACTCGGGTATTTGCTTGAAATATTAACTTCAATTCCTGGAACATCTCATATGGTCCATGACATTCAAAACGTCTTTGAAGTCCCGATTCTAAGCCGTTAAGCATGGTGCACTAAACTATCAAGTAGTCATCATATTGAGCTAGCCAGACGTTCATAACTTCTGCATCTGCTCCTGCAATAGGTCTGTCACCTAGCGGTGCATTAAGGACATAATTCTTCTGTGCAGCAATGAGGATTTAACCTCAGATCACGGATCAAATCCTCAACATTGCTACTAACATTTTTCAACACAATTTTCTCTAGGAACATATCAAAATAAACACAGGGAAGCAACAACGCGAGCTATTGATCTACAA
>NW_021287723.1:0-984 GCF_002162155.2 Triticum dicoccoides
CCTACTCAACCGCCGCCGCCGACCCCCCGCACCCCACGCACCCTCCCCCGCTCCACCGGCATTACTGTTTGATGATATTTTAAAAAAAATTATTACTGTCTTATAAATAAATATTACTGTTATGATTTAGACAAGTTTGAACATATTTAAACACAAATAAGTATCAAACAGCATTTTAAATGCATAAAAAAATTGTGGAGCCTGGGAATCGAACCTAGGACCTCCTGGTGTGAGAACTGGCTACTGACCAGTCGAGCTAGTAGAGGGAACTTGGTGTGGATCAGGTCAGGTGGGAGATAACCTGTTGGCTCGAGCAGAAATAAAAAAATACTAATGGCGCACCAGGGTGAGGTGCGCCATTAGTATGGATGTACTTATGGCGCACCGAGGGGTGGTGCGCCATTAGTATTGTGCCCCCATCCATATTTCCTCCTCGGACCTCGATCCCCTTCTCGCCCTCGCCCTCGATCCCCTTCCCCTCTCCTCTCCCGATGCCGCTGCCTCGCCGCCTCGACGCCGCCCCGACACCGCGACGCCGCCCCGTCCTCCTTGTCTCCGCCCCGACGCCCCGACGCCGCGACGCCGCCCTCTCCTCTCCCGACGCCGCCGCCCCGCCGCTTTCCCCGCGGAGAAGGAGGAGGAAGAGGGGGCGCTCGCCGTTGATCTTGCCCGGCCGACTTCGGTGGCCCGGCCGACTCGCCATCGCCCCGCCGCCCTCATCACCGGTGGACCGGACGCCGCCCCGTCCACACCACCGTCGCCGGAGCACCACACCACCACCCGGACCTCGTCGCCCCACCTCGTCGCCCCGTCCACACCACCGCCCCCGTGAGCTCCCCTTCCTCCTCTCCCCCTCTCCACCTCTCCCCCTCACTCTACTTACTGTCAGTTGACATTGTATACCTGCCAATTGTCCAGGGCTGAATCCTAACAATGTATTTTGATCATCTTACTCTGCTTACTGTCAGTTAACAGTGTATGCAC
>NW_021287724.1:0-986 GCF_002162155.2 Triticum dicoccoides
GAGTGAAGTTGAGAATCAACGTGACAGGAAAATCAAGTTTCTACGATCAGATCGTGGAGGAGAATACTTGAGTCACGAGTTTGGTACACACTTAAGAAAATGTGGAATAGTTTCACAACTCACGCCGCCTGGAACACCTCAGCGTAATGGTGTGTCCGAACGTCGTAATCGCACTCTATTAGATATGGTGCGATCTATGATGTCTCTTGCCGATTTACCACTATCTTTTTGGGGCTATGCTTTAGAGACTGCCGCATTCACTTTAAATAGGGCCCCGTCGAAATCCGTTGAGACGACACCGTATGAATTATGGTTTGGGAAGAAACCTAAGCTGTCATTTCTAAAAGTTTGGGGATGCGATGCTTATGTCAGGAAACTTCAACCTGAAAAGCTCGAACCCAAATCGGAAAAATGCGTCTTCATAGGATACCCTAAAGTAACTGTTGGGTATATCTTCTACCTCAGATCCGAAGGCAAGATCTTTGTTGCCAAGAATGGGTCCTTTCTAAAGAAAGAGTTTCTCTCGAAAGAAGTAAGTGGGAGGAAAGTAGAGCTTGATGAAGTATTACCTCTTGAACCAGAAAATGGCGCAACTCAAGAAAATGTTCCTGAGGTGCCTGCACCGACTAGAGAGGAAGTTAATGATAATGATCAAAATACTTCAGATCAAGCTCCTACTGAAATTCGAAGGTCCACGAGGACACGTTCCGCACCAGAGTGGTACGGCAACCCTGTCTTGGAAATCATGTTGTTAGACAACGGTGAACCTTCGAACTATGAAGAAGCGATGGCGGGTCCGGATTCCGACAAATGGCTAGAAGCCATGAAATCCGAGATAGGATCCATGTATGAAAACGAAGTATGGACTTTGACTGACTTGCCCGTAGAACGGCGAGCCATAGAAAATAAATGGATCTTTAAGAAGAAGACAGACGCGGATGGTAATGTGACCATCTATAAAGCTCGGCTTGTCGCTAAGGGTTATC
>NW_021287725.1:0-2622 GCF_002162155.2 Triticum dicoccoides
AAGTACTTGTGTCATAGAGTCATGTTGTGATGCTTCGTTGTATTTGCACATATCGAGCATATTGTGTGTATGATTGAAATGCTTGGTATGTGTGGGATCTGACTATCTAGTTGTTTATCTTTAGTAGCCTCTCTTACCGGGAAATGTCTCCTAGTGTTGCCGCTGAGCCATGGTAGCTTGCTACTGCTCTGGAACACTTAGGCTGGCCGGCATGTGTCCTTCTTCGTTCCTGTGTCTGTCCCTTCGGGGAAATGTCACGCTTTGAGTACCGGAGTCCTGTTAGCCCGCTACAGCCCGGTTTACCGGAGTCCTGCTAGCCTAGTGCTACAGCCCGGACCCACTTGCTGATGACCGACACGTTCGAAGCTGGGTCATGGATGCCTGTCCCTGTAAGTCTGTGCCACTTTGGGTTTACGACTAGTCATGTCAGCCCGGGCTTATCATATGGATGCTAGCGACACTATCATATACGTGAGCCAAAAGGCGCAAACGGTCCCGGGAAAAGGTAAGACGACACCCGTGGGGATACCGTGCGTGAGGCCGCAAAGTGATATGAGGTGTTACCAGCTAGATCGATGTGACATCGAGTCGGGGTCCTGACAGCGTTGGCATCAGAGCCGGACTGCCTGTAGGTTCTCCAAGCCAAACTGGTCGATGTTGAGTCTAGAAATTCTTTAGTTATATGTAGGGGAATTGTTTGTGGGTTGGAACGTAAGGCTCTTTTTACTCCTTATACCTTATGACTTTCTGATCTGAGTCAGCCCATTCTTCCACCGGGGGTTAAGGAATTAGGATCTGTTCTCTCTATCAGGATCACGAGTTACTAATCAGTAGTACCTTATAAGTTTGATGGTTACCAGCCTAGTTCAGTTCTACTACCACATTATGTTGCCAGAATGGTTTCAGAACTTTGATATGATGATGATGAGTGTGTACGAAATCCTTTGTCAAATGTCTCAACTCCTTTTTGAGCATTTACAGCTGTTATGCTGCCGAAATTTTGCTAGAAATTCTAATGCCTTTGCATTATCATTGTGCTTTCAGATGGCCACTCGCGACCTCAATCAAGTGGTTCGCCTGACTCTATGCCTAGATGTACCCGGCCATACTGCTAAGTTGGTCAGGGTAATGACTGAGGCTGGATACCGCTGGTATCCTGAGTACACGGTCGAAGAGCAATTCCGAGATTTTAATCAAAGCCAGTATCTCTGCACTGTCAGGATATTTCCATCTTATCCTGGATCCACCGAGCCTCTTCACTGCTCTTATGGACTCGGGGTTACCATTGAGATGGCTGTGCAGGACGCCGCCTACTCTATGATGACCATTATGCGAGTCAGATCTGGTATATTTCGGGACTCTGATTTCCGGTATATGCCAGGATCACTTCCGGGAGCACAAGGGTATCTCCAGGCTATCTATGCTGACCCCACTCAGGAGGATTCACGGACTCGCACCACTGCTGAGATGCTCGAGGATAAGGACCGTGAAAATCGGGCCTTAAGGCTAGAGCTCTTCAACACCCGTGCTGACCACTGGGCCACTTTGACTCGGTTCGCACCGGCGGTGCAAGCTGGATATTCAGATATGCGCGATCTCTATCCTGTGAGATCTGCTCTGCCAGACGTGATGGTTTGGCGTGATGTAGGAGGCATCACCCCACCTCGCGGTCCCCGCAGGCCACCGTTTGTTGGTCCAAGGCATCATCCTAGCCCCTATGGTCCACAAGCTCCGCGAGACCGTCTGTTTCCAGATGATCATGTTGAGCTTCCAGGCTATGGAGGTGACTTCTACGAGGACTACTACGGATCGGTCTGAGTTAGTGGTAGTATCACTAGTTCGCACTAGCTGTGTCGTCTATCGTCCCGCGTGACTCGTGGGATATGACCTAGTTTGTACTCCTTCCGGAGGTGTAGAAAAATAATGTATAGGAGCTCGGAATGCCTCCGATGAGATGTAATCCTCTTTTCACCGTAATAGTACCTTGTTTGGTCTTGTACTAAACTCTGTATGGTGTGTATGACGATGGAATAAAAGAAGCAGTTCTGTTTTTACCATGTCATACGGATGATCATCTTGCATTTCGAGTTATTCCTTGCATTTCTATCCTATGTCGGAATTTTATCATCCTGACTAAATCATTGTCTTGTTTACCTAGGATGGTCAACACGCGCGCTAACCCTGCTTCCCAAGAGCAGGCCGAAGGCAGTGAAGCCCGGGATGCAAATCTGCCTCATCCTCCTTCACTAGCCGAGGTTATGATGGAAGCTGAGAGAAACAAGCGGGAGACAAACCGTTTGTTGGAGCGTATTGAACAGAATACAGCACACCATCAGAGGGCTAACGTGGTGTCACTCAGTGATTTTATCAAATTGCATCCACCCACGTTCCACCACTCCGTCGAGCCTCTCGACGCTGATGACTGGCTTCGCAGTATCTCTCACAAACTGCGTTCCGCGCTGGTAGCGGAGGCTGACAAGGTCACCTTTGCTGCATATCATCTTGAAGGCCCCGCCAGTCTATGGTGGGAGAATTATGGAGCTATGCGCCCAGCGGGCCATGTCACAACTTGGGCTGAGTTCAGCGAGGCTTTCCGTGAACATCACATTCCGGAGGGTCTCA
>NW_021287726.1:0-699 GCF_002162155.2 Triticum dicoccoides
CTATCACGTGCTCGTCTCGGCCTCCATCGTCGCTACCGCGACGACGTCCGCCTCGACTCACGTTACACTAAGACAGGGTGGCACTGGTGTCACGTGCTCGTCTCGGCGTCCGTCGTCGTTAACGCAACGACGTCCGCCTCGACTCGCGTTACGCTAAGACAGGGAGGCACTGGTGTCACGTGCTCGTCTTGGCGTCCGTGGTCGCTACCGCGACGATGTCCGCCTCGACTCAGTTACGCTAAGACAGGGTTGCAGTACTGTCACGTGCTCGTCTCGGCGTCTGTCGTCGCTACCGCGACGACGTCCGCCTCGACTCGCGTTACGCTAATACAGGGTGGCAATGATGTCACATGCTCGTCTCGGCGTCAGTCGTCGCTACCGCGACGACGTCCGCCTCGACTCGCGTTATGCTAAGACAGGGTGGCACTGGTGTCACGTGCTCGTCTCGGCGTCCGTCGTCGCTACCGCGACGACGTCCGCCTCGACTCGCGTTACGCTAAGATAGGATGGCAGTGTTGTCACGTGCTCGTCTTGGCGTCCGTCGTCGCTACCGCGACGACGTCCGCCTCGACTCGCGTTACGCTAAGACAGGGTTGCAGTGCTGTCACGTGCTCGTCTTGGCCTCCATCGTCGCTACCGCGACGACGTCCGCCTCGACTCGCGTTACACTAAGACAGGGTGGCACTGGTGTCATGTGCT
>NW_021287727.1:0-1124 GCF_002162155.2 Triticum dicoccoides
AAACTTGTCAACAAAGCCATCAGTGCTGAAACTGGTCAGACTGACTATGACGCAACACGCAAGCATGGCCGGGATATGGGTTCCTCATCCGGTGCTGGTCCTCAGAAGCGCCGCGTGTGGGTACCCAACACCGCCCTGCCACCCAGGTTCACACCGAGGCCATCCTTCCAGGCGCCTCGCCCCGTTCAACAGTCTGCACCGGCCAAGCCCTATGGGGGTCCAACCAACAATGCTCCTCCACGTACCAGCTCCGTGACTTGTTTCAAGTGTGGGGAATCTGGTCACTATATGCGTGAGTGTCCCCAGACCAACCCCAACCAGTCTGCTAAAGCTGTTGGCCGTGGCAAGCCGACAGGAAAAATATTCCACGCCAAGCCGGTCACCGCTTCACGTGGCCATGTCAACTGTATCTCTGCCGAAGAAGCTCAAGAGGATCCCAACGTCGTTCTCGGTACGCTTCTTGTTAATTGTCACCCGGCATCTGTTCTTTTTGATACAGGAGCCTCTCATTCTTTTATATCTGAAAACTATGCTCGCTTGCATAACGTCGCATTCGGTGATATGCCAACCTCTATGGTAATTCAAACTCCGGGATCCAAATGGCAAACTTCTAGGGTAAGCCATGGAAATGAAATACAAGTCGACAGACTTGTTTTCCTCGCGTCTTTGATAGCCCTTAAATCTTCAGATATTAATATCATTCTGGGTATGGACTGGATGTCAGCTCATCAAGCCAAAATTGATTGCTTCTCTAGGACTGTTCAACTCACCCATCCTTCGGGGAAGATAGTCAATGTCTTGACCCGAATAGCCAAGCGACAATTATATTCTCTTAACGCCAGCCCTTTGCCAGACCTTGAGGACGTGCCGGTAGTCTGTGACTTCCCGGATGTCTTCCCAGAGGAATTGCCAGGTGTTCCACCTGACAGAGATGTTGAGTTCGTAATAGACCTCATTCCAGGAACCGTTCCGATTGCTAGAAGACCTTATAAGATGGCACCCCTAGAACTAGCCGAGCTTAAGAAACAACTCGATGAGTCCTTGAAAAAGGGTTTCATCCGCCCTAGTTCATCTCCGTGGGCTTGCCCCGTCCTATTCGTCAAGAAAAAGGATGGTACGGACCG
>NW_021287728.1:0-1201 GCF_002162155.2 Triticum dicoccoides
CGTAAAACTTCGTTCATTAGTCTCATGAAAGTACTAGGCGCATTAGTTAACCCAAAAGGCATGACTAACCACTCATATAATCCAAACTTAGTTTTAAATGCTGTTTTCCATTCATCTCCCAATTTCATACGAATTTGATGGTAGCCACTACGCAAATCAACTTTGGAGAATATTGTAGAGCCACTCAATTCATCAAGCATATCATCTAGCCTAGGAATAGGATGACGATAACGAATAGTAATATTATTAATGCCTCTACAATCAACACACATACGTGATGTACCATCCTTTTTCGGCACTAGAATAATAGGAACAGCACAAGGACTAAGGGATTCGCGGATATAACCTTTGTCGAGAAGCTCTTGTACTTGACGCATAATCTCCTTCGTCTCCTCTGGATTGGTACGGTATGGTGCACGGTTTGGCAGTGAAGCACCGGGAATTAAGTCAATCTGATGCTCAATCCCCCGAATAGGCGGTAATCCCGGTGGCACGTCTTGTGGAAAAACGTCAGCGAACTCCTGCAAAATGTTAGTGACAGCAGGAGGCAAAGCGGAAGGCATGTCCTCGAATGAAAATAATGCCTCTTTGCACACAAAAGCATAGCAAACAGATTTGCTGAAATCTAGCTCATCAATATCAGATTTGGTGGCAAATAAACATGCACTTTTCAATTTAATTTCAGAAGCAACACTAGATGGTTTATTATTAGGCTTCATTTATTGCTCAAATTCTTTTGCCACAATCTGACTTTCACTCTTATTCTTCTCCTGTTGTGCTTTATTAGCTCTATTAATATCATCTTTCAAAATGGAATCAGGAGTCATAGGAAGCAAAGTAATATTTTTATCCTTATGAACAAGAGTATAGTGATTGTTTCTACCATGGTGTACAGAATTTTTATCAAATTGCCATGGTCTACCAAGTAATAAGGAACATGCTTGCATAGGTACCACATCACAATCAACATAATCAGCATATGTAGAGATACTAAAATGCACATGAACAGTACGTGTTACCTTAACCTTGCCGCTGTTGTTGAACCATTGGATGTAGTAAGGATGTGGATGTGGTCTTGTGGTGAGAGAAAGCTTCTCCACCATCTCCATGCTAGCCAAGTTGTTGCAGCTCCCTCCGTCTATTATGACGCGCACAGAACGTTCCTTCACAACTCCCTTGGTATGGAACAAATTGTGCCTCT
>NW_021287729.1:0-1701 GCF_002162155.2 Triticum dicoccoides
TGCATGGAGTTTCTTCATGCGTATACACCAATAGACATGGTTCGCATGTCTCAAACTTTTCAAAAACGAGTGAGTCCAAAGATCCATCAACATGGAGCTTCTTCATGCGTTTTATACCAATATGACTTACATGGCAGTGCCACAAGTAAGTGGTACTATCATTACTATCTTATATCTTTTGGTATGAAAATGTGTATCACTACGATCGAGATTCAATAAACCATTCAGGTTTAATACTAATCTTGATGGTAGAGGGAGCGTGCGATGCTTGATCACATCTAGCTTGGAAACACTTCCAACACGTATCGTCAGCTCACCTTTAGCTAGTCTCCGTTTTATTCCGTAGCTTTTATTTCGAGTTACTAACACTTAGCAACCGAACCGGTATCTAATACCCTGGTGCTACTAGGAGTACTAGTAAAGTACACATTAACATAATGTATATCCAATATACTTCTATCGACCTTGCCAGCCTTCTCATCTACCAAGTATCTAGGGTAATCTTGCTCCAGTGGTTGTTCCCCTTATTGCAGAAGCACTTAGTCTCGGGTTTGGGTTCAACCTCGGGTTTCTTCATTGGTGCAGCAGCTGATTTGCCGTTTCATGAAGTATCCCTTCTTTCCCTTGCCCTTCTTGAAACTAGTGGTTTCATCAACCATCAACAATTGATGCTCCTTCTTGATTTTTACTTTCGCGGTGTCAAACATCGCGAATACCTCAAGGATCATCATATCTATCCCTGATATGTTATAGTTCATCACGAAGCTCTAGCAGCTTGGTGGCAATGACTTTGGAGAAACATCACTATCTCATCTAGAAGATCAACTCCCACTGGATTCAAGTGATTGTTGCACTCAGACAATCTGACCACAAGCTCAACGATTGAGCTTTTCTCCCTTAGTTTGCAGGCTAAGAAAATCGTCGGAGGTCTCATACCTCTTGACGTGGGCACGAGCCTGAAATCCCAATTTCAGCCCTCGAAACATCTCATATGTTCCGTGACGTTTCAAAAACGTCTTTGGTGCCTCTACTTAAACCATTTAACTGAACTATCACGTAGTTATCAAAACGTGTATGTTTGATGTTCGAAACATCCACAAACGATGTTTGGGGTTCAGCACACTAAGCGGTGCATTAAGGACATAAGCTTTCTACTGATCGCATAATCACTACTGTCAACTTTCAACTATATTTTCTCTAGGAACATATCTAAAACAGTAGAACTAAAGCGCGAGCTACGACATAATTTGCAAAAAGGTCTGTTGACTATGTTCAAGATAATTAAGTTCATCTTATGAACTCCCACTCAGATAGACATCCCTCTGGTCATCTAAGTGATTACATGATCCGAGTCAACTAGGCCGTGTCCGATCATCACGTGAGACGGACTAGTCATCATCGGTGAACATCTTCATGTTGATCGTATCTACTATACGACTCATGCTCGACCTTTCGGTCTCCGTGTTCCGAGGCCATGTCTGCACATGCTAGGCTCGTCAAGTTAACCCTAAGTGTTTTCGCTGTGTAAAACTGTCTTACACCCGTTGTATGTGAACGTAAGAATCCATCACACCCGATCATCACGTGGTGCTTAGAAGCGACGAACTGTAGCAACGGTGCACAGTTAGGGGAGAACACTTCTTGAAATTTTGTAAGGGATCATCTTATTTACTACCGTCGTCCTAAGTAAACAAGATGCAT
>NW_021287730.1:0-1741 GCF_002162155.2 Triticum dicoccoides
TGCATGGAGTTTCTTCATGCGTATACACCAATAGACATGGTTCGCATGTCTCAAACTTTTCAAAAACGAGTGAGTCCAAAGATCCATCAACATGGAGCTTCTTCATGCGTTTTATACCAATATGACTTACATGGCAGTGCCACAAGTAAGTGGTACTATCATTACTATCTTATATCTTTTGGTATGAAAATGTGTATCACTACGATCGAGATTCAATAAACCATTCAGGTTTAATACTAATCTTGATGGTAGAGGGAGCGTGCGATGCTTGATCACATCTAGCTTGGAAACACTTCCAACACGTATCGTCAGCTCACCTTTAGCTAGTCTCCGTTTTATTCCGTAGCTTTTATTTCGAGTTACTAACACTTAGCAACCGAACCGGTATCTAATACCCTGGTGCTACTAGGAGTACTAGTAAAGTACACATTAACATAATGTATATCCAATATACTTCTATCGACCTTGCCAGCCTTCTCATCTACCAAGTATCTAGGGTAATCTTGCTCCAGTGGTTGTTCCCCTTATTGCAGAAGCACTTAGTCTCGGGTTTGGGTTCAACCTCGGGTTTCTTCATTGGTGCAGCAGCTGATTTGCCGTTTCATGAAGTATCCCTTCTTTCCCTTGCCCTTCTTGAAACTAGTGGTTTCATCAACCATCAACAATTGATGCTCCTTCTTGATTTCTACTTTCGCGGTGTCAAACATCGCGAATACCTCAAGGATCATCATATCTATCCCTGATATGTTATAGTTCATCACGAAGCTCTAGCAGCTTGGTGGCAATGACTTTGGAGAAACATCACTATCTCATCTGGAAGATCAACTCCCACTGGATTCAAGTGATTGTTGCACTCAGACAATCTGACCACAAGCTCAACGATTGAGCTTTTCTCCCTTAGTTTGCAGGCTAAGAAAATCGTCGGAGGTCTCATACCTCTTGACGTGGGCACGAGCCTGAAATCCCAATTTCAGCCCTCGAAACATCTCATATGTTCCGTGACGTTTCGAAAACGTCTTTGGTGCCTCTACTTAAACCATTTAACTGAACTATCACGTAGTTATCAAAACGTGTATGTTTGATGTTCGAAACATCCACAAACGATGTTTGGGGTTCAGCACACTAAGCGGTGCATTAAGGACATAAGCTTTCTACTGATCGCATAATCGCTACTGTCAACTTTCAACTATATTTTCTCTAGGAACATATCTAAAACAGTAGAACTAAAGCGCGAGCTACGACATAATTTGCCAAAAGGTCTTTTGACTATGTTCAAGATAATTAAGTTCATCTTATGAACTCCCACTCAGATAGACATCCCTCTGGTCATCTAAGTGATTACATGATCCGAGTCAACTAGGTCGTGTCCGATCATCACGTGAGACGGACTAGTCATCATCGGTGAACATCTTCATGTTGATCGTATCTACTATACGACTCATGCTCGACCTTTCGGTCTCCGTGTTCCGAGGCCATGTCTGCACATGCTAGGCTCGTCAAGTTAACCCTAAGTGTTTTCGCTGTGTAAAACTGTCTTACACCCGTTGTATGTGAACGTAAGAATCCATCACACCCGATCATCACGTGGTGCTTAGAAGCGACGAACTGTAGCAACGGTGCACAGTTAGGGGAGAACACTTCTTGAAATTTTGTAAGGGATCATCTTATTTACTACCGTCGTCCTAAGTAAACAAGATGCATAAACATGATAAACATCACATGCAATCAAATAGAGTAGTGA
>NW_021287731.1:0-954 GCF_002162155.2 Triticum dicoccoides
TGAAGTTTCTTGACATAAGCATCGCATCCCCAAACTTTTAGAAACGACAGCTTAGGTTTCTTCCCAAACCATAATTCATACGGTGTCGTCTCAACGGATTTCGACGGAGCCCTATTTAAAGTGAATGCGGCAGTCTCTAAAGCATAGCCCCAAAAAGAAAGCGGTAAATCGGTAAGAGACATCATAGATCGCACCATATCTAACAGAGTGCGATTACGACGTTCAGACACACCATTACGCTGAGGTGTTCCAGGCGGCGTGAGTTGTGAAACTATTCCACATTTTCTTAAGTGTGCCCCAAACTCGTGACTCAAGTATTCTCCTCCACGATCTGATCGTAAAAACTTGATTTTCCTGTCACGTTGATTTTCAACCTCACTCTGAAATTCCTTGAACTTTTCAAAGGTTTCAGACTTGTGTTTCATTAAGTAGATATACCCATACCTACTTAAATCATCCGTGAGGGTGAGAACATAACGATAGCCACCACGAGCCTCAACACTCATTGGACCACACACATCAGTATGTATGATTTCCAATAAGTCGGTTGCTCGCTCCATTGTTCCTGAGAACGGAGTCTTGGTCATTTTACCCATAAGGCATGGTTCGCACGTGTCAAATGATTCATAATCAAGAGACTCTAAAAGTCCATCAGCATGGAGCTTCTTCATGCGTTTGACACCTATGTGACCAAGGCGGCAGTGCCACAGGTATGTGGGACTATCATTATCAACCTTACTTCTTTTGGTACTCACATTATGAACATGTGTAGCATCACGTTCGAGATTCATAAAGAATAAACCATTCACCATAGGAGCATGACCATAAAACATATCTCTCATAAAAATGGAACAACCATTATTCTCAGATTTAAAAGAGTAGCCATCTCGAATTAAACGAGATCCCGATACAATGTTCATGCTCAAAGCTGGCACTAAATAACAATTATTAAGG
>NW_021287732.1:0-800 GCF_002162155.2 Triticum dicoccoides
GACTAAAGGCCTCTTTTCAGCAGCCCAAAGGGCGGGAAGCGACGGTCTTTGGTCCCGGTTGGTGGCACCAACCGGGACTAAAGGGGGGCATTAGTCCCGGGTCCTAGCACCAACCGGGACTAATGCCGCCCTTTAGCCCCGGTTGGTGCCACCAACCGGGACCAAAGGCCTGTGCTGCCCCGAACCCAAATATTTAGTCCCACCTCGCTAGTTGAGAGGGAGGCGCACCTGTTTATAAGGTGCGGTGCGCCTTCCCTCTCGAGCTCCTCTCTAAAGCAGGCTTTCGGGCCTAACACTGCAATCTGTTCCTGTGGGCCTACTGGGCCTCCCGCGGGCCTGAATCCTGGCCCATGGTAGGGTTTCTAGTCGTATTCAGGCCGTGGGGGCCCAGTAGGTGGCACTTTTTTTATTTTTTTGTTTTTTTTTGTTTCTACTTAGAACTAAATACTTATAGTTTTGTAGTGATTTATTTTTTATTTTAGGTCACAAAAATTATAAACTTTCTGTTAATGCCATTAGTTTTAAAATTTGAATAGTTTAAATTTGATTTTTTTAAATTTGTGTGAATCACTAGTTTATGAATAACTTTACTATAAAAATTGATTTTTGAGTCAATCTTTTTCCTACTATTTAATATTACTGTGTTTTATCATTATACTCAATTTGGTAATTTAGTTAGTCATAACAAATATTATAAGGGTGAGCCCTATTTTTTTCCAGTTTTTTTTTTGTTTTCTGCATTATTTATTTCCTTTTGTTTTTTGCTTTATTTTTTAATTCTTTTTGCTTTTAGTTTTAGA
>NW_021287733.1:0-1033 GCF_002162155.2 Triticum dicoccoides
GATAGTCTCAACTAGTTACTTTACACTACTTCACTATGCATGTCATTCACTCGGATGTTCACGAATGCCTCCACCTCGGCTATTAGTGGAAGCTCCGTGCCAAAAGTTCATTCAATAAAATAAAGAAGAGACGGTTGTTTAAAAGTATATGTTGCACGCCCAAATGTTAAAAGCCCGAAGGTTGCAGAACATCAACCATCTCTGGGTTACAAAACCGAAGAAACGAGACTGAATTAGATAACCCAGTTGATGTTCCTTGGGGCTTGGGCCCTATATAAAGAACATGAATCAACCAATATATCCACACAAATGCACAATCACAAATTACAGATTTGCAAGCAACGTGAGTACCTCACAGACATGGCTAAATTGAAGAAGCTATTAGCTATGTTTGCTCTTGTGATGCTCCTGTCACAGCTTCGCGTCCATGGTGTCTCCGTGTCCGTGAGCAGCAGCGCGAACGTTACTACAGAGGCCAAACATCTTCACGGAAGGTGCCACATCAGTGGCTTCCTGCATGGCAAAGCCGGTGACTGCAACAGGGATCACAGCTCGGTCTGCTGTAAAGAGGGTCACCGCTACCCGCAATTCAGGTTCTCGCCCCCGGTGTCGGCCGACACGCCAGCGATCCTAACTCTGAACAGCTTCGCACGAGGTGGAGACGGCGGCGGCAAATCGTTCTGCGACAACCGCTTCCACAAGGACACCGAGCTGGTGGTGGCGCTGTCAACGGGGTGGTTGCGCCTGGACGGCAAGCGCAGGTGCAACAAGATGATCCGCATCAACGGGAACGGGCGTGCCGTGCTGGCCAAGGTCGTCGACGAGTGCGACTCGGTGTACGGCTGCGACGCCGAGCACAACTTCGAGCCACCGTGCCCATACAATGACGTAGACGCGTCACCGGCCGTGTGGAAGGCGCTGGGGCTCAAGGAGGAGATTGGAGTGTTCAAGATCACTTGGTCTGATGTGTGAGCGATGCCATAAAAACCTTGCATTAAGCTATGTACACGCAGACATGCGGAAACGTAGATGT
>NW_021287734.1:0-1062 GCF_002162155.2 Triticum dicoccoides
GTAGCCACGGTGGCTCTCGTCGGTGGCGGCGGCTCCGTTCGGTCGCGGGAGGGGAAACAGAGGAGCGAGGGGGAGGGAGGTCCAGAGAGCGAGGGAGAAGTGAGAGGGGGTCGGGGCTGCGTGGCGTCGCGGGAGGGACCAGGGAAGGAGGAGGCAGCCAGGCAGGGAGGAGGTGGCCTCCTCGGCCGCGCGCGTGCGAGCACGCAGCTGCTCCCACTGGCAAGAGGAAGACGACAGGGGGGGAGTAGCGGTGGCGGGCTGGGCCGGCTGGGCCGGTTCTGGTGGGCTGCACGGGTGAGGCCAGGTAAGTCCTTCTCTCTCTCTCTTTTATTTTTTTCTTCTGTTTTGTTTTATTTAATTTCGTTTTGCCACTGTTTTGAATTTTAAACAAATTCAAACAATGCCAAAAACTCCTCTGAATAATTTTATTTGGCTAGATGGACTTTTCCAAAAGCTCATAAAATGTTTCAGGGGTATTTGAAATTATATTCTAATTATATGAATATAATTCAAATTCAAATAGCTAATGATTTAAATTCAAAGTCCCAAAAATAAATCCTTAAAAATGTTCAATATTTTGGTTGGGACCAGAACCCTTACCAAAAATTATCAAACATTTAAGAAGAGCCTTTTGGAGCAATGAATGAGATTTCTAGGGTTTTTGCCCCTCTTTTATTTAGGGTTTTGAGGCTTCCAATATTCCTCAATTCAAGTTTCAAAAATATAGACATGATGCACACATGAAGCTAGCCTAGAGCAATGCCAGAAGCTAGGGATGTGACAAGTTTCTACAAATATTTACAACATGGAAATTATTATTCAAACATGACAGATGGATATATTAGTGGCAAATGTAGAACTAGCTACCTAATCATAGTAAGGAATCATATGTATTAATTAGTGGCCTCGACGCTGCTTCTCTAGGGTTTGGGGTGGCCTCGACAACGCTTCAAGGGTTTGGGGTGGCCTCGAGAATGCTTCAAGGAGGGGGTAATATCGACCCCCCCCCCCCACGTGTTGAAGCCATCGGGAGGGGGTATATCGACAACGACGACACTACAT
>NW_021287735.1:0-1669 GCF_002162155.2 Triticum dicoccoides
CCAACTAAAAACATGATTCTAGCCAACTACACATGCACTGTGGCACAAAGTAAAAACCATGCATTTCTGCCAAAAGTTGATGACAATGGTTGTAAATGAACACTTTGACTATCCAAAAGAACATGTGCAACTACAAAACCTTATATGTGCAACTGAACATACATCACAGCCAACTAAATTCTGAATTTTCGCAACTACAAAAGTTATACATGTCCAACTGAACATACATCCCAGCCAATAGAAAAAATATTGGTAAGTGATACAAGTTTATGTATGCAAAACACTAACCTGCGGATTGTATGTTATTGGTAACTTGGATGCCACAAATGCTTCAGCTTGCAAAATTCCACCAAACAGTGGTGTCTGCTCCGTGCCTCTATACTCCTCTTTAAGCTGATGTAAAAAAAAAGAGAAACAGAAAATAACAAGGTTATCAAAATAGATTTGTGTGTTGAATGAAACCACACATTACAACATGTGCAACTACAAACAAGATACTGGGGTAGACAAATTCAACTATACATATATGCAACTGAACAAAGACACAAAAACTGTGCAACACACATGGCACCTAAAAAAAGTTCCTACCAACTGATGCAACACATCTGTGCAACAAGATTAGTAAAACTGTGCAACTTAAAAAAGATGGTGTGCCAATTTAAAATAAACATGTGTGCAGATTGCCAAACTTAAAGCTATAATCTGTGCAACTACATGCATTGTTGTGCCAACTGATGACAGTTTTCTGTGCAATTTCCAAAAAGAGTGACCAGACATCAAAAGAACATAGAAGGAAGACACTGTTGGAAAAAAATAAAAAAGAACTCACTTGTAATTTGCCGAACACACCAGGAGAGATAGTATCCTTCTTGATCACCTTGGCAATTAGAGTACTATCCCATGCATTCGATCGTATCGCGCAGTTGCTTACTGGGATGTCATGTACGAGCGCATCAAGGTATAGTATCTGCACCTGACCCAAACAAAAGAAAAAGCCAAGTTCAGTTATTGTTATGAGAATTTCAGCAAACTATAACTGCACAGAAAGAACAGGAACAGATGGAAAAAGGTGGTCGTTTTCACTAACCATCAAGTGATACAAGCAGCAGCAAACAGTTTGCTTCTCCTGGTCCATGTTCCGGAAAGCTTCATTAATGTGTTCTGCTACAAAGAGGCAGATGTTTGTATTCTTTAGCATTTGATGATCTAGCACAAGTCCATAACACTTTGGGCTGAGCTTCAAGGCTGTGGTTGGTGCTAGAAAAGTACTGAAGGCAACCGCAAGCCAGGCCATAAAAAATGTGTCATCCGTTCTTCCAGCCATATGCTCAATCATCTTGAGCCATGTAGTGATCTGGGGATGAGAATTTCCAGTTATGTTGAAAGCCTGTCTGAATCTCCTAGTGGCATCCTTGTCAACTAAATATCTGACTTTTGGACCCTTGTTTGGGAGATCAAATACCCTCTGAACACTGTCAGCATCGACACGGATCCTTCCCCTTCCTGGGAAAACCATTTCAGAGGTCTGTGGCTGGTAGGACTGCACCAGGAACTTAGTGAGGTCCGCTGGAAGTGTGTCTGATAAGTTCAATAGCCCCCCGACCGACCTCGAAACTAGCTCTGATTTCTGTAGTGGAGTTAGAGAGGCGTTGAAATTTGCAAGCGCGCT
>NW_021287736.1:0-1567 GCF_002162155.2 Triticum dicoccoides
CCCGACGAGGCCGTGGCCTACGGCGCGGCGGTGCAGGGCGGCATCGTGCGCGGCGACGCCAAGGAGGTTGTGGTGCTGGATGTGACGCCGCTGACGCTCGGCATCGAGACGGCCGGCGGCGTGATGGCGAGCGTGATCCCCCGGAACACGCCGATCCCGACCAAGAGAACCAAGATGTTCACCACGTACCAGGACAGGCAGACGACGGTGGCCATCACGGTGTTCGAGGGCGAGCGGAGCATGACAAAGGACAACCGGCTGCTGGGCAAGTTCGACCTCACCGGGATCGCGCCGGCGCCGAGGGGCACGCCGCAGATCGAGGTGACCTTGGAGGTGGACGTGAACGGCATCCTGCACGTGGGGGCGGCGGACAAGGGCACGGGCAGGTCGGAGAAGATCGAGATCAGCAGCGCCGGCCGTAGCATCTCGCAGGAGGAGATCGAGCGCATGGTGCAAGAGGCGGAGGAGTTCGCGGAGGAGGACAGAAAGGTGAGGGACAGGGTGGACGCGCGGAACAAGCTGGAGGCGTACGTTTACAGCACCCGGACGACGGCCGACGGCGAGCTGGGGGCCAAGATGGACGGCGACGACAGGGAGAGGGTCAGGGAGGCGGTAAGGGAGGCCGGCGAGTGGCTCGAGGCCAATCCGGACGCCGACCAGGACGACTACGCGGAGAAGCTCAAGGAGCTGGAGGATGTGTGCAGCCCCGCCTTCGCCGCTGCCTACCAGAACGCCGGGGGTGGCCATGACGGCGCCGCCGAGGAGGACGATGACCACGACGAGCTCTAAGATTTTACTAGGAGTTGCTGTTCATAGCTTAGTACGATTATTATGATTGAACTACGTACCGACTGACCAACACCCAAAGTCATAAATCTACATCGTGCATTGTTTGGCAAGAAAGATAACATAGTTCATTGTTTATATATTGTCGATTTTCCAAAAATTCCGATATTAATTTCCACGCGGTGGCTATATGTAAGTTGACTGAATTTTCATACTGGGTTAAGTTGACTGAATTTTCATATTTGGTAAGTCGATTTCATGGGGAGAGGAATTGTTGGAGGAAGAAAGCTGGAGGTAGAAGAATGAAGGTCGGTCGTTGGATCTTTATTTAGTCCAATGGCGGGTGGTGGCACAATAAGAGATGTAATAGTATATTGACAACATAGTATATTCTAATTTCGAAAAAAAAAGTTCCAGATGAAAGGGGTGTGGTTCGTTCGACAAATTTCTACCTCTATATCTATACCTGCAAGAAATTTCTCAAGAGAAATTGCCTGCCCAGCAGGAGACATGACGATGGCGCAATAACAGATGTATATTGACAAACATGAGTTCATATGTTTCTGGCCAAACTGTTGATGTGCAGCCCAAACACACAAAAAGAGCATAAACTGTACGAAATGATACTACAAGATGTCTACACTGGGATAACTTCTGACTTTCGGCAACTATGTAATTGATGAGGTTGGTAAGACAACTCATCTAATCCAGCTAATCGAGCTCGTTATGTTTTTTTTACAGTCCTAGTTGTAGAACGAGGCATCAACGTATATTGGATTCA
>NW_021287737.1:0-1137 GCF_002162155.2 Triticum dicoccoides
CCTACCAGCATGTCATATTTTGGTTCAGCGGTATTGTTGGACGAGACGACCCGGACCAACCTTACGCGTACGCTTACGCGAGACCGGTTCCCTCGACGTGCTTTGCACAGAGATGGCTTGCGGGCGACTGCCTCTCCAACTTTAGTTGAACCAAGTATGGCTACGCCCGGTCCTTGCGAAGGTTAAAACGGAGTCTATTTGACAAACTATCGTTGTGGTTTTGATGCGTAGGTGAGATTGGTTCTTACTTAAGCCCGTAGCAGCCACGTAAAACATGCAACAACAAAGTAGAGGACGTCTAACTTGTTTTTGCAGGGCATGTTGTGATGTGATATGGTCAAAGCATGATGCTGAATTTTATTGTATGAGATGATCATGTTTTGTAACCGAGTTATCGGCAACTGGCAGGAGCCATATGGTTGTCGCTTTATTGTATGCAATTCAATCGCGATGTAATGCTTTACTTTATTACTAAACGGTAGTGATAGTCGTGGAAGCATAAGATTGGCGAGACGACAACGATGCTACGATGGAGATCAAGGTGTCGCGCCGGTGACGATGGTGATCATGACGGTGCTTTGGAGATGGAGATCACAAGCACAAGATGATGATGGCCATATCATATCACTTATATTGATTGCATGTGATGTTTATCTTTTATGCATCTTATCTTGCTTTGATTGACGGTAGCATTATAAGATGATCTCTCACTAAATTATCAAGAAGTGTTCTCCCTGAGTATGCACCGTTGCAAAAGTTCTTCGTGCTGAGACACCACGTGATGATCGGGTGTGATAGGCTCTACGTTCAAATACAACGGGTGCAAAACAGTTGCGCACGCAGAATACTCAGGTTAAACTTGACGAGCCTAGCATATGCAGATATGGCCTCGGAACACGGAGACCGAAAGGTCGAGCGTGAATCATATAGTAGATATGATCAACATAATGATGTTCACCGATGAAACTACTCCATCTCACGTGATGATCGGACATGGTTTAGTTGATTTGGATCACGTGATCACTTAGAGGATTAGAGGGATGTCTATCTAAGTGGGAGTTCTTAAGTAATATGATTAAATTGAACTTAAATTTATCATGAACTTAGTCCTGGTAGTATTTTGCAAATCATGTTGTA
>NW_021287738.1:0-1072 GCF_002162155.2 Triticum dicoccoides
CGCGTCGGAGTGGGGAATGGATCCGCGAAAGGGTATGGAGCACACCATATCGCTGTGCCCGGGCCGACGGCTCCCCCATGCACTTCATTGCCGTCTTCGACGGCCACGGCGACCCCCACGTCACATTCCAAGCCACCTCCGGGTCTAGTGGTCGACACCGTCCACGTACTTTCCGTTAGACCTTTGATTTGCTTGCTACGTCGTGGTGCGTTGTCGGCCCTGTGCAGGTAACAGATGAATGTCATACTTGCGGAAGAGCTGGTGGGCACGGTAACAGCCTACCCGAAGGAGCACCCGAAAAAGGATGACGAGGTGGAGCGTCGTGCATGGGAGGGGGCGCTGAAGCGGAGCTTCGAGCGGGCGCACGCGCTGGGGATGGGGCAGCCGACATCGGGATGGCCCATCATGGGGTCCACCCACCACCGTGGTGGAGCTCCTGGTGCGCACCAGAATCCTCGTCGCCACCTGCAGGGACTCCCGCACCATGCTCCGCTGCGCTGGTAAGAGCATCTCCAACGGCCGCACAAAAATTCCGTGCCCAATAAACGTTATAGCGTGCCACCGTAGCACTTTTAATGCGCCGGTACCAATTTTGCTTTGGCAGACGCCCAAAAACGCGCGTCCAAAAGCAGACAGTGCAAATTATGAAGCACGCGCAATCCGGCGCCCAAAATATGCTGCGCGTGATAGCGTTTTTCAGCGCGCGTCCAAAAACTTTTAACGCTACAGCTTCTGGTGGAGCTGCCCGGCGCCCAAAAAAATAAACTTTTAGTGCGCGGAGCTCTTTTTGGACGGCTGTTAGAGATGCTCTCGCCTAGCCACACTCCGAGAACCACAAGGTGAGATTAATTGCGTCATGCGTATTGCCTTTCTCTCCTATGGTCTCGTCTGGCTATACGAATTTGAGCTTCATGCATAGATGCAGCTGGAGCTGCTTGTTGGGATGGCGGCGGGAGAAGAAGTGTGCACCTCCGCAGATGGGCAGCTGCGCGTACGGGGAATGCTTGTCATGTCGTGGGGTTTGGATACAAGTTGTTCCGAGACACACCATACAACAAGTACTCCCTCTCGA
>NW_021287739.1:0-950 GCF_002162155.2 Triticum dicoccoides
AGGACGGGGCAAGCCCACGGAGATGAGCTAGGTCGGATGAAACCCTTTTTCAAGGACTCATCGAGTTGTTTCTTAAGCTCGGCTAGTTCTAGTGGTGCCATCTTATAGGGTCTTCTAGCAATCGGAACGGTTCCTGGAATGAGGTCTATTACGAACTCAACATCTCTGTCAGGTGGAACACCTGGCAATTCCTCTGGGAAGACATCCGGGAAGTCACGGACTACCGGAACGTCCTCAAGGTCTGGCAAAGGGCTGGCGTTAAGAGAATATAACTGTCGCTTGGCTATTCGGGTCAAGACATTGACTATCTTCCCCGAAGGATGGGTGAGTTGAACAGTCCTAGAGAAGCAATCAATTTGGGCATGATGAGCCGACATCCAGTCCATACCCAAAATGATATTAATATCTGAAGATTTAAGGGCTATCAAAGATGCAAGGAAAACAAGTCTATCGACTTGGATTTCATTTCCATAACTTACCCTGGAGGTCTGCCATCTAGAACCCGGAGTAGAAATTTCCATAGTGGATGGCATGTCACAGAATGCGGTGTTATGCAAACGAGCATAGTTCTCGGATATAAATGAATGAGAGGCTCCTGTATCGAAAAGAACAGATGCCGGGTGGCAATTAACAAGGAGCGTACCGAGAACGACGTTGGGATCTTCTTGAGCTTCTTCGGCAGAGATACAGTTGACATGGCCACGTGTAGCGGTGGCCGGCTTGGCGTGGAACACTTTCCCTGTCGGCTTGCCACGGCCAACAGCTTTAGCAGATTGGTTGGGGTTGGTCTGGGGACACTCACGCATATAGTGGCCAGATTCCCCACACTTGAAACAAGTCACGGAACTGGTACGTGGAGGAGCATTGTTGGTTGGACCCCCATAGGGCTTGGCTGGTGCAGACTGTTGAACAGGGCGAGGCGCCTGGAAAGATGGCCTCGGTGTGAACCT
>NW_021287740.1:0-1349 GCF_002162155.2 Triticum dicoccoides
TTCTCCTTGAACAAATCAATCAGTGGCTTGGTGTGCTAGGGACACATATAGAATGGAGGTTGCAAGTCTCCGAACCACAGAATACTTCGCACGTATGCATGACTGATTTGGGATGATTCCAAAGGAAACAACATTGACTTTCTCGAATCCACGGCGGCAACTTGCATCAAATGCACATGAACTGGAGGAAGTCACTTCTTACATCCGAACATATGCTTCATGAACTAGGATGAAGAAAATGCTTTCAAAAGTTTCCAACACTAGGTTGATGTTCAACATGATTCATGGGGGGAGACAAAATGCTACTGATGGGCTCAACAGCAACTCATCGTAATTTCCATATCACTGGGCTTCCACCATCATGTGAACACGGTGATAGCATTGGTCAGACCAAAGATGTAATGGTGTATGCTCGAGGGATCAACCACGAGTAAGACAACATTACGAGCATCGTTGGTACTGATTTGATTTGACGATAGCCCACACTCAAATCAAAGGATTGATAAGACAATAGGTCCAGCAACTGATCACAGGGACCAATCGATGAAGATATCATCTTTCTTCAACACACACTACACAAGAATATCCCTTTGGAAAAATGAACTAAGTTAGGCAAGCTTTTATCTTCCAACTCTCCAAGTTGTTGTCTAGCTTAACCAACTAGCTCCGGGATATCCAACACAGATTCTTGGAGAAAGGGTGGTTCACAAGAAACCGACTTGATCACGAGCTCAACATAGCAGTCAGGGGACAACCTGGTAATACTTCCGAGAAGATATTCAGAAAATCACGAACCACCGGTATGTTACTAAGCTCGAGAACAATCTGGCTTTTGAGGGAAAGACGATATGATCAAATGAGTGAGGACTTGACAAGATCCTAACTCATCAATCGAAGGGTGCACCAAAATAAGAACTAGATAGCACGATCAGTCTTAGGGTGACGATTCAATAATCAATACGCTAAGAATGAGGTTATCGTCCATTTAACTACCAAGCAACAGAGTTGCTAGCAGTATTGATTTCACACGCCACGATTCACTTGTCGGCATTCTGGTTACAATAACACAGGAACCGAGGAATGAACAATGATGGCAAGAAGTATCACTGTACCAAGAGTTCATAGGATGGTGTGCAATTCCTATAACAATCCCGATATAAAGATGGTAATACTTCAGGGTAGAACAGAATCAAAAGTTGGGCTGGCATTTTGATCTGCGGAGCATGACTACCTTGACCCAATCCTAGATATGGATGAGGTACTGGAGTTCATTTCTCCTAGTCATTCTGGAATAGAATGGCTTGATGGACCACAAGAGTAATAGGTATCGATGAACGATTGCACGCATA
>NW_021287741.1:0-29975 GCF_002162155.2 Triticum dicoccoides
CCGGCGTGCGGGCGGAGAGGCGGCGGCGGCGGCCGGCGTGCGGGCGGAGAGGCGGCGGCTTGGCGCGGCGGCGGCGGCTGGCGGCGCGAGGCGGCGGCAGCACGGCGCGGGCCCGAGTGGCGGCGGGGAGGGCCCGCGATGGGCCGCGGCGGGACGGCAGAGGAGGCGGCGCGGGGAGGCCACGTGGCAGCCCCTCAGTGGCTGCGGGCGGCGGTGGAGTCCGTCCGGCGAGAAACGGACACGCCGGTGCGCGCGAGGGGATTTTTTTAGGGTTTCGGGGAGGAAGGAGATCCGAAAACGGAGGGGTGTTTAAATAGGCATAGAGGGAGCTAGGAGAGTCCAAATGAGGTGCGGTTTTTTCCCACGCGATCGTGATCGAACGCTCTAGATGATGGAGAAGAGTTAGGTGGGTTTTGGGCCAAATTGGAGGGGTGTTGGACTGCAACACACACAAGGCCTTTTCGGTCCCTCGGTTAACCGTTGGAGTATCAAATGAAGTCCAAATGATACGAAACTTGAAACGCGGTCTACCGGTAGTAAACCAAGGCCCGCTTGGCAAGTCTCGGTCCAATCTGGAAATGTTTAATCCCCACACACGAAAGAAAGGTAGGAATGACCACCGGAGGAGAACGAAGCGCCGGAATGCAAAACGGACAACGGGGAAAATGATCGAATGCATGAGACGAACACGTATGCAAATGCAATGCGCGTGATGACATGATATGAGATGCATGACAACGATAACAACACATGGAGACAAAGACCCGAACCCGAGAAAATAAAATAACTTAACGCCGGAAATGGCAAGAGTTGGAGTACAAATTGGGAAGGTTACATCCGGGGTGTTACAACTGGGCAGCGCACCAACAAATTTTTTATATAATTTTTTCTTTTCTGCATTATTTATTTTTGAGTAGTTTTTTATATAGTTTTTTCTTTTCTGCATTATTTATTTTCTTCTATTTATTTTTTAGTAATTTTTTTGTATATTTTTTTATTTTCTGCATTATTTCTTTTCTTCTATTTATTTTCTTTTGGAAATTGAATGCTGCATACTGAACAATTAGGTAAATGACCGAAAAACAACAAATGATGTCAGAACATGTTGGAAATTGGTGACGTCGCTTTGAATGCTGCATACTGAACACAAAAGAAGTCTGGAGTTCAAATAAGTTTAAAAAACATTGAAGTGGCCGTGTAACAGATGAGTTCTCGTCCGAAACCCTGATACTCCGAAAGAGTATGTCTAGTTTGTACATGAAGTGTGTCCAGTTTTTGCCGTGACCCTCTCTACTCTTTTGCGCATGCTATGCGGGTGATATGATGATACCATGCCATGTTTCAACATTTTCAGAATTCATTTTGTAGTGGTTTTCAATTTCACGGTCATTTAGCTCTCTAAACAATTAGGTAAATGACCGAAAAACAACAAATGATGTCAGAACATGTTGGAAATTGATGACGTCGCTTTGAATGCTGCATACTGAACACAAAAGAAGTCTGGAGTTCAAATAAGTTATTAAAAATAAAAAAGAGGTGCAATGCTGGTTAATTTGCTTCAAGCCATTCGGAATAGTGTAGACTGCACTGCACATAGCTCAGTGCAATCTATACTATTCCGCAAGGCTTGAAGCTAATCAACATGTAGGTGAGCATTGCAACTCTTCCTCATTGTCTGTGCACTCACGGCTTATAAACCGCTCATACTGCCTCTCTCTTGGTGAGGTGGGACTAAAAATCAGCTTACAAAGAAACTCTAGTACCGGTTCATGGCATGAACCGGTACTAAAGGTCTTCGTGGGGGCCCCAGACTGACCATAGGCAGACACAGCCTCATTAGTACCGGTTTGTGGCATGAACCGGTACTAAAGGTTACCCACGAACCGGTACTAATGATGCCCGCCCGCCTAGCCGTTGGAACCGGCACTAATGGTCACATTAGTGCCCACTCAAATTCAAACCGGCACTAATGTGCTTCACATTTGACCCTTTTTCTACTAGTGATGGTGGAGGGGGGCACCGCACACGGCTAAGAGACAATCAACTTGATCAACTTGTGTGTCTAGAGGTGCCCCCTGCCCCTGTATATAAAGGAGCAAGGGGGGAGGCGGTCGGCCTAGGAGAAGGGCGCGCCAAGGGGGGAGTCCTGCTCCTACCGGGAGTAGGACTCCTCCTTTCCTAGTTGGAGTAGGAGAGAAGGAAAGAGGAGGAGAGGGAGAAGGAAAAGGGGGCTGCACCCCTTGTCCAATTCGTATCAGAAGGGGGGCGCAGGCCTCCTTCCTTTTGGCCTATCTCCTCTATGTTGGAAATATGCCCTAGAGGCAATAATAAATTAGTTATTATTATATTTCCTTGTTCATGATAATCGTTTATTATCCATGCTAGAATTGTATTGATAGGAAACTCAGATACAAGTGTGGATACATAGACAACACCATGTCCCTAGTAAGCCTCTAGTTGACTAGCTCGTTGATCAATAGATGGTCACGGTTTCCTGGCCATGGACATTGGATGTCGTTGATAACGGGATCACATCATTAGGAGAATGATGTGATGGACAAGACCCAATCCTAAGCCTAGCACAAGATCATGTAGTTCGTACGCTAAAGCTTTTCTAATGTCAAGTATCGTTTCCTTAGACCATGAGATTGTGCAACTCCCGGATACCATAGGAGTGCTTTGGGTGTGCCAAACGTCACAACGTAACTGTGTGGCTATAAAGGTACACTATAGGTATCTCCGAAAGTGTCTGTTGGGTTGGCACGAATCGAGACTGGGATTTGTCACTCCGTATAAACGGAGAGGTATCTCTGGGCCCACTCGATAGGACATCATCATAATGTGCACAATGTGATCAAGGAGTTGATCACGGGATGATGTGTTACGGAACGAGTAAAGAGACTGTCGGGGGACTGATCCACGAACACCTATGGGACCGGCGAGCCGAGTCCCTTTCGATTCGGTGAGGGCGGAGGCCGTGCAAAGAGTGGATCGAGGCGAGGCACGCGAGCAGTTTACCCAGGTTTGGGCCGCACGGATGCGTAAAACCCTACTCCTGCTTTGTGGTTTGTATTGATTCCTTGCTCGGGAGCGCGGAGTGCTACAGTACACCCCAGCAGCTAACGAGACCGAGCGTGAATCTCCTCTGAACTGGCTAACTAGCTAACCTGCTAACCAGCTAACCAGCTAACCCCCCCTACGTTGCGCATGGGCCTCCTTTTATATGCTTAAGGGGTCACCGACAGGTGGCAACGTAGACAAGGGTAAAAATGGAAAGGTGCTGCGGTAGGTACAGCTACCTGCTACAGTGTATCATACCTAACCCTGACGACAGGGGACAAGGGCATTAAATGCCCGTCTGCGTCGCCTAAATAGTGCAAAAGGGACCGTCAGGGACGCCACCGCTTGCCATGATGGCAATCTTGTCAGCGCCGCTTGCCACCGCGCACCCCTGGCTGCACAGCCTCCCGCCACGTACGCCTGGAAGGGTCCCAGAGCGACACGTTGGTGGATGTGCTGGAGCGCGGGCGCGGAGTGGTGGCTTGCCGCGGCAAGTGCCTTGCCGTGGTCGTTATCTTGTCACGTCCGGGAGTTTGTCGCTCACCGGGCCTTGTCGGGGCGCGAGGCGCGCCGCGGCAAGTTCCTTGAGATGCCTTGGGTGGCCTTCCCGGCAAGCTCCTATTGCCGGGGTCTTGTCTCCTTGACTTGGATACTTTGTTCTTGAATGGCTCCAAAGGAACCACGGAGGACCTTGGCGGTCACCCGGCAAGCCTTGCCGCGGGACGCTGCGACTGCCCGTGCACAAGTTCGGGATACTAGGGTACCCCTACTCTAGTACACCGACAGGAGCCCTCGGGCCTGGGCCATACACGGTGTCGAGCGCTGTTGGGCCAGGCCCAAAACAGGGACGGGCACGCGCTGCCTAGGTTATGCCGTATCTCTCTCCGTATCCACCGCCCCCTCCCCGAATGGCACGCGTTGGATGCGGCGTCGTGGGAGAGATCGTGGGTGGTTTCTTTATTCGGAAATGCGAAACGTCCGCCCCCTCCCTCTTTATAAGCAGAGGAAACAGGGGCAGCTCGCCCATTTTCCAGTTGCTGCTTCCAATCTCAGAAATCTCCGCCGCTCCCTCGCCTTCCCAAAGCTGAGAAAGAGAGAGCAGCGCTCCGCCCCCCATCGCCACCAGCACCACCAATGCCGTTGACCTTCTCCACCACTTCTGCCCTGGCTCCAAAAGCCGACAAGGGGAAGGGCATGAAGTCGACCGAGGCGCATCGGCTTGTGACGCTGCAGAAGGAGCGGGCCATCTTCCCCCCCAAGCTTGCCGCGAAGGAGCTGAGGGAGAACTTCTACCTCTTCTGGTCGACGGAGACGCGCGCGCATCCGCGCACGAAGGTACTCCCCGCCGCCGCTTGGAAGAAGGCCCCAAACGGATACCCCTTCTTCGCATTGTTCTTCTACTGCGGGCTCTGCCCGCCCTTCTCTGAATTCTTCTGCGACATCATGAATACCTACGGATTCCACCTCCTTGACTTCACCCCCAATGCCGTTCTGACCATGGCAGTTTTTGCACATCTCTGCAAAAACTTTGTCGGAGTCCATCCAATGTAGCTCTCTTCCGCCACTTCTTCATACCCCGAGTAGAGAGAGGAGAGCCTCTATCCGGCGGAATCACCTGGATCTCAAGGGCCGGCAAGAAGGAAACGTATTTGGAGGGAAAATTCCGCGGCAAGTGGGAGGAATGGAGAGCAGACTGGTGCTGGATTAATGAGGAGAACCCGCGGCCATTCACCACCCGGCGCAAAACCCCAGTAGCACGCGGCAGCGATTGGAGTGACGTGGCCCCGGAAGACGACAGGTTGAAGATTGCTGTCACCCGGATCCTACGCCTCAGGCTTGCCGGGCTTACTGTAGGCGCTGTTGGCGCAGACTTTCTTCGCCGCCGCATCGCCCCCTGCAGGAACGGGGGAGGCCCACTTGGGAGTTCAAGAATGCGGCAGATATCATGAGGCTGCGGCCGGGCCTCAACTACAACTTCACTGTCCTGGAGCTCAACGCGATGCTGCAGGAGCTGTTCAAGTATGACCCCCCAACATCCCGAGGTTTTCAGGTTGCCGGGGGGCGTCGTTCTGCTGTGCAACAATTCCTCGCTCGACCGCATCCGTGCAATGATGCCGGAGTGTGACTCGCATGGAATTGTGCCAACTTGGAAGGAGCCCGCAGACGACGTTGTGCAGCAGTTCTTCGATGACTTGGTGGAAGTGCTGATCCGCTCCGACGAGAAGGATGGCCTCACCCGCGACACCACCGATGCGGAGATGGCACTCATCGCCACTAGGCTGGAAGAGGCGGCAGCAGCCGCAGCCGCGGGCGACTTTGGATTCACCGTGGAGGTGGCAGACGCAGCAGAGGCGGCAAGCCGTGCCGAGCGAGGGCAGCCCGCCGGCAAGAAGGAGCTTGCCGGGCGTGACGCCGAGCCGAGCGAGCCCGCCAGGGATACGAGCGGCTCGTTGGACATCAACTCTTCTTCCTCCTCGTCTTCGGGCAGCTCGCCGCAAGCAGAGCCTCCATCCCCACCAAGAAGGCGTCTCCGCAAGGCCGGTGACGTGGCGGAGCGGCAAGCGGGTCAGCAGTCGCCACGCCGCGTGACACGCTCCACCGCGGCAAACACCGTTGCCGCGGGAGCGCCTCATGCTGCGACGGCAACTGGAGCGGAGTCTAGCCGGACCACCGCTTTAGTTCCTGCCGCTGCTCACGCCGCGCCGGCAGCCGGAGCGGGGTCGTCCCAGACCACCGCCACTGCTCCCGCCAAGCGGCCAAGGGAAGCTTCTCCTCCGCCTCCTTGAGCCGGGCGCGCGCCGGACTTTGACTTCTCCGCGTTCAGCTCCGGCGAGGAAGAAGAAGAAGAAGAGTAAGCTTCTCTTGCTGTACTTGCGTTTCTTCAATCCTTGCTGTTTGTCTTGTTTCTCACTTGCTTTTCTCTGAACTTGTTCCTCTTTAGGACTCTGGCCCAGAGGGCAGCAAAGAGGGCCACGGTCCTGGTGATCGTCATCGAGGACGAACCCACCGCGACGGCGGGGGGCGCGCCCGAGACAACCTTGCCGGACCCGGCAACCCTTCTCCAGAGCAGCCCCCAGCGTAAGTATATGATTTGCTCTCCGCTTGTGAGGTGCGCATGGATACTCTGTCTTTGCTGACATTTGATTGCTGATTCGTGTAGGAGAAGAGCAGCCCCACCAGGAGCCAAGGGAGGATCTCCCGACAAGGGAGAACTCTCCGGCAAGGGAGGGCTTCCCGGTAAGGGAGAAGTCTCCGGCAAGGGAGGGTTCTCCGGCAAGGGACAGCACCAGCGGCCCCCCGACGGCGGAGACCACGACTGTAGAACCCGGCACAGGTAATCCCTTCGCTGAAAAACTTTCCCTGGGTTCTTCTTCTCTTGATCTTCTTTTTATTGGATTTTTGCTTGACTCTTCTCCCCTTTCCGGCCGTCAGACCCATCTGCTATGGAGCAGATGGAGACTGAGGTTGCTGCCGAAGGAGCAGCTGGCGCTGGCGATCCCGCCGGCGCAGAGGCCGCCAAGGCTGCCGCCGCAGTAGCTGGCGAGGGGTCTGGCGATCGCACTGACGGCCCTGAGGCCGCAGGAGCGCCAGGCGCTACACCGACCGCCGACCCGTCCGCCGATGCCGCAGCGCCCGGCTCCGAAGAGCCCCAGCCTGGCATTTACTTGAAGGCCGGCGACGACGTCTTCATCAACCTCCCCTGGGCGTCAAGCTCCAGGGCGCCGGTCGAGGGAGAGATCTTCGACGGGGAAGTGCTTGCCTCCGCGGGACTGACACTGGTCGACGCGCCAAGCAGCAGCAGGAACGAGCCTGAAGAGGAGCGGCTGCTGCGGAAGCTGTTGTCGCTCTACCGCACGCGGCAAGCCAAGCTGGAATCCCACGAGGCGCTTGTCGCGAAGGCGGGAGCAGATATTGAGAAGCGCACAGAAGAGCTCGGGGGTTTCCACCGGGAAGCTCTCCGGTCCCTGACGGAGGAGCGGGAGCAACTCGACAAAGCGCAGAAGGCCTTCCTCCTCGAGAAAGCTGAAGTCGAAGAGCAACAGCGGCTTGCCGCTGTGAAGCTATCCGCGGAGGACGGCGAGCTGGCGCAGCGGAAGGTCAATCTTGACACCCACGAGGAGGAGCTTGCCGCGCGCGAGAAAAGACTTGGCGGAGCCCTCAGGCAAGCAGAGAACGCTGCCGCCGCCGCCGAGGCCGCCAAGAAGGAGCTGGAGACGAAGGTGGCGCAGCTGGAGGCTGATCTCGCCGAGAAGGGCAAAGAGCTCAGCGCTGCCAAGGACTCCAATGCGAATCTCGAGTTGAAGCTGACTGCTCTGACCAAGACTCTGGACGGCGCCAAGAAGCAGGAGGCGGCCTTGAGGGAGGAGATCAAGGCCGACAAGGCGCTGCTAGAAAGTGTTGCCACCACCCAAAATGCCTTTAGGGAAACTATGGAGCACTGGACGGAGAGTCTTGTGAATGCCGCCACAGACATCGATAAGGAGCTGGCGCAGCTGGGGATGGAGGATCTCGGGTATCCCTCCGACGAGAACCTCCAACCCAGCGCCAAGCTCGTCTTGTTCTTCAAGGGCGTGGTGACGGCCCTCCAGCGACTCTGGGAGAGGATCCCAAAGTAGCTGGCCAACGAGTCGCGCAAGATCTGTGCGGGAGCCCTTCAGAAGGTGTTGATGAAGGTGGCCTTCCGCAACCCGGGCCTCCGCGTCACCAATGTCCTCAGGACCTTGCCGCCGGATGCCGATCTGGAGGAGCTCAAGGCCCTTGTCGCACCCATTGTGGACAAGGTGAGTGGGATCAAGAGGATTGAGGGCGATCGCGTAGACTAGGCCGGCCATTTCCTCCTTTTTCTTGTCGCTGTCGATCAAGTTATGAAAACGATCTGTTAGAGCTGCGACAAGCTATTTTGTAATATAACTCTATTTTGGGTAGCCATTGCAATGTTATTCCCTTTACTTGACTCCTTGCTTTGTATGTTTTTACCCTACGCTTTTAGGGAACTTGCCGGCGCAGGCACCCGAGCCGCGAGCGCTGAGTGCGGGACGTCAGCAGCCTGCTGGCGGTGCCGCTGCCGACAAGAAACCTCGTCGAAACTAGTCGCAGCTCACTTAAGTTGTTGAGCGGACTCAAAACAAAGTAAGGGCGCCACTAGCTACGAGCTGGTTCCTCCGCGCACGGGTTTTCCATACAAAGCGCGGTCGTTCAAGGGAGATAACTTAAAAATTTTAAAAAAAATCTGACTGCTCAAACTTTGGCAACTTATCTTTTCTGTTGTTTGCTTCCCGGCAAGGCGAAACTTTCTTGAACGACGCCTGGTCCATACCATTATCTTCTCCTTTCCCCCCCGGCAAACTTGTGGGCGAGGGAACCTTCCTTTCCTTGAGAAAAGAGAAAGAAGAGAAAATAAAGATACGGAGCCTTACGGCTCGTTATCGCTTACCGTGGAGTAGGTGCTGCACAAAGTGTCAGATCGTATATGCCAAAAATAAAAAGCATGAAATCGACAAAATGTGCGGAGCACATGAGCTTTACTTATGCACGGGGTCTGTGCCCGGCTTTGTACAAAGGATTACATGCAACAGCGGCAAGACTTGTACAAAAGGTGGTTGCCGGAACAGGTTCCGGCAACCGCGCGTTACGGGTAAAACTTACGAAGATGCTCAATGTTCCAGGAGTTGCTCACCGGAATGCCATCTTCGTTCTCAAGGCGGACAGCGCCAGGCCTAGTGACTCGTTTCACCCGGTAAGGGCCTTCCCACTTCGGCGTCAACTTGTTGGAATTCTTGGCGGACAGAACATGCCGAAGAACAAGGTCGCCTTCCTCGAGACTTCTGGCATTAACTTTGCGGCTATGGTAGCGGCGCAAAGCTTGCTGGTAGCGAGCAGCTCGCACAGCAGCCTGAAGACGATCTTCCTCAAGGAGCAGCGCGTCATCTTGTCGCAGCTGCTCTTGCTCAAGCTCATCATAAGCGAGCACTTGAGGTGACCCATATACAAGTTCCGTGGGGATAACTGCCTCTGCTCCATAGACTAGAGCGAAAGGTGTCTGGCCAGTGGCTCGATTTGGCATCGTTCTGATCGACCAAAGAACCACTGGCAGCTCCTCGATCCAGTTTCTTCCGCACTTGTGCAGCCTGTCGAAAGTTCTGGTCTTGAGCCCGCGCAGCACTTCAGCATTTGCCCTCTCCGCTTGACCGTTGCTTCTCGGGTGAGCAACAGAAGTGAAGCAGACCTTGGCGCCAAGATCTTGTACGTACTGCATGAAGGTGCGGCTCGTAAATTGCGTACCGTTGTCGGTGATTATTCTGTTAGGGATCCCGAAGTGGCAAACAATCGACCTGAAGAACTTGACTGCTGACTGTGCTGTCACCTTCCTCACTGGTTCCACTTCCGGCCACTTTGTGAACTTGTCGATTGCAACATACAAGTACTCAAAGCCCCCGACTGCTCGGGGGAAGGGGCCGAGGATGTCGAGCCCCCAGACCAAAAATGGCCAGGATAAAGGGATCGTCTGGAGAGCTTGAGCTGGTTGGTGTATCTGCTTGGAATGGAACTGGCACGCTTCACACTTGGTTACTTGTGCAGTTGCATCCTGGAGGGCTGTTGGCCAAAAGAAACCTTGCTGGAATGCTTTGCCGGCAAGTGCTCTTGCGCCAATGTGGTGACCACACATGCCTCCATGTATCTCTGCCAACTGCTTTTGTCCGTCTTCCCGGTGAATACACTTCAATTTCACACCGTTGAGTCTTCTTCTGTACAGTGTCTTGCCGACAAACTGGTACATACTTGACTGTCGGGCTACTCTTTCCGCTTCTTCTTGCTCTTCGAGAAGTTCTCCTGTCTGAAGGAAATGGACAATCTGTTGTGCCCATGCTGGAGCTTGTGGCTCGACAACAAGGACTAAAGGCAAATCTGCTGCTGCGGGAACATCCGCTTCTATGGCGAGAACCTGGGGCTCTGCCGGAGCCTGATGTTCCCCGGCAAGCTTGCCAGAGCAAAACTTGTCGGGAGCTTCTGCTTCAACGGAACAAACCCTGGGGTTTGCCGGAGCAGAGTGCTCCTCAGCGCAAGGCAAATCTGTTGCTGCGGGAAAGTCCGCTTCCACGGCAAGAATCTGCGGTTCTGCCGGAGCTTGACGTTCCCCGGCAAGTTTGCCGGAGCAAAACTTGTCGGGAGCTTCTGCTTCAACAGAACAAACCATGGGGTTTTCCGGAGCAGATTGCTCCTCGGCGCTCTTGGCGTTGATCTTGGGGACCCTCTTGGCGGCGGCTTCGGGAAGCTCTGCCAGCAAATAGTCACCAGAAATCAACTTCCTCTTCTTGCTCTGCCCAGTTGATGGCGTTACAGATGGTTGAGTCAGCTTGAGCACAAAGATCCCTGGTTCCACAGGTAACTTAAGTGTGGTGCACTTTGACAGGCCATCGGCAATGCCGTTCTGAGCTCTTGGAACATGCTCCATCTGCAGGCCGTCAAAGTGCTCTTCTAGCTTTCTCACTTCGTCGACGTAGGCTTCCATCAACGGACTCTGATAATTCTTGTTCACTTGCCAGACGACAAGCTGCGAGTCACCCCTGACAATGAGTTTCTTGATCCCAAGGTCTGCCGCGATCCTGAGACCGGCAAGCAAGCCTTCATACTCTGCAGTATTGTTTGTTGCTTGCTCCTTGGGAAAGTGCATCTGGAATACGTACTTGAGGTGCTCTCCGGTGGGTACGATAAGCAGCACGCCAGCGCCGGCGCCTTGCAGTGAAAAGGCACCATCAAAGTACATCAGCCACTCTTTGCTTGCTTCCTTGACGGGGATGCTCGTTTCTGGAATTTCTTCATCTGGTGTTGGCGTCCATTCTGCTATGAATTCTGCCAATGCTCTGCTTTGGATAGTTGAAGTACTTTCAAACTTAAGGCCAAAGCTTGACAGTTCCAGTGCCCACTCAACAATCCTTCCTGTCGCTTCTGGATTCTGTCGTATCCTCTTCAGCGGAAAGCGAGTGACAACTATGATCTCATGTGCTTGGAAGTAATGGCGCAGCTTTCTCGAGGCCATGAGAAGGCCGAAAAGCAATTTCTGCACGCCAGAGTACCTTGACCTAGCCCCCTGCAGAAGGGAGCTGACAAAGTAAACTGGGCGCTGCACCATTTTCTTCTGTATTTCCTCGTGCATCTGCGCGGATTCATCTTTGTCGGGACCAGAGCTTGTCGGGAAGCCCCCTGCTTGTAACTGGATGTGCTTGCCGTGGTTGCGGGCTCGTCATCTGCCTCTCTCTCTGCTACTAACGCAGCACTAACCACTTGATTGGTTGCCGCTATATACAGCAGCAACTTCTCTTGTGGCCTAGGTGCGACAAGTATTGGAGGGGAGGACAGGTATCTCTTCAAGTCTTGCAGCGTAGCCTCCGCTTCCGGAGTCCATTTCATTGGACCTGCCTTTTTCAATAATTTGGAAAATGGCAGGGCACGCTCAGCAGACCTAGAGATAAACCTGCTGAGAGCAGCCACGCAACCGGCAAGTCTTTGTACATCCTTGACGCGCTTTGGTGCTTCAATCTGCTCAATGGCCTTGATCTTGTCGGGATTGGCTTCGATTCCTCGCTGAGATACGAAGAACCCGAGAAGCTTGCCAGAGGGGACTCCAAACACGCACTTCTCAGGGTTGAGCTTGAGGCTGATCTTGCGCAGATTTGCAAAGGTCTCGTCTAAATCTTGAATCAGGGTTGCTCTGTCTTTGCTCTTGACTACTATGTCATCCATGTATACTTCCACATTTCTGTGTATCTGCTGCTCAAGAGCGACATGAACTACTCTTGCAAACGTTGAACCAGCATTTTTTAATCCAAAAGGCATCCGTACGAAACAGTACGTGCCACATGGAGTAATAAATGCGGTCTTCTCCTCATCCTCTTCTGCCATGAAGATCTGATGGTATCCTGAGTATGCGTCAAGAAATGAAAGCAAATCACATCCGGCTGTGGAGTCAACAATCTGGTCAATGCGCGGCAAAGGAAATGGGTCTTTGGAAATCGATACAAAGTCTCCATTTCCCGTTTGCCTTGCGCACGACTACAGGATTGGCCAACCATGTAGGATGGAGCACTCCTCTGACAAGGCCTGCTGCTTCCAACTTCTTGATCTCTTCTGCAATGAATTCTTGGCGCTCCACTGCTTGCTTCCTAATCTTTTGCTTGACGGCCCGCGCATGAGGACAAACGGCAAGGTGGTGCTCAATTACTTTCCTGGGAACACCGGGGATGTCAGACAGTTGCCACGCAAACACATCGACATTCGCCCGCAGGAAAGCAATGAGCGTGCTTTCCTATTTGGGGTCGAGAGTGGTACTGATGGTGAAGGTTCCACCAGTGCCGTCCTCCTTGGCGGACACCTTTTTCGTCTCTGGTGGAGCTGCCATCGTCTTCTTACACTTGCCGGTGGAGCTCGATGGTGCCTTCTCGACGGCAGCGCAGCACTCCGAAGAGGTGCGCTTGCCGGAGTGGGCATCAGAACTCTTGCCGAACTTGGTCTTCTTCCCCCCGGGAGCTTCAGCGGCAAGGGACTTGCGTCTGCTGCGGCTGCTGCTTCCCGGTAGATCTTGTCGGCGCAGATAAGAGCATCCTTCTTGTCTCCGGGGATAGAGATGATGCTTATCGGGCCTGGCATCTTCAGCATGTTGTATGCATAGTGAGAGGCTGCCATGAACTTGGCGAGTGCTGGACGGCCAAGTATCCCATTGTAAGTCAATGGAATATCGGCAACGTCAAAAGTGACCCTCTCAGTCCTGAAGTTCAGCTTGCTGCCAAATGTTACTGGCAACGTGACTTTCCCCTTCGGCTTGCTCCTTCCCGGGTTAATTCCTTGGAATGTGCCGGTCTCTTCAAGCTCGCTGTCAGGGATCTGGAGTTTCTGGAGTACAGCGGAGGAGATCAGGTTCAAGCCGGCCCCGCCGTCAACTAACATCTTAGTGACCTTGAGGTTGCGGATAGTTGGTGAAACCAACATCGGCAAGCACCCGACCGCAGTTGTGCGATCAGGGTGGTCCTCAATATCAAAGATGATAGGCGTGCTGGACCATTCCAGAAGCTTGCGTGATTCGACGGGTGGTTCTGCTGCATTGACTTCCCGCACCCACTGCTTGAGCTGGCGGTGCGAAGTATGCAGAGAAGCACCACCGTCAACGCACAAGACCTCTGTGGCTTTCTGGAACTCCTGCTCACTGGTCTCGACATCATCCATGTCTTCGTCGTCGTCATCATCTTCATCCTTGTCGCGGCCGCGGGGAGGTCTGTCTCCTTGCCGCTGCTTGGCCTTGCCGCGGCGTCCTTCCCGGCCGACGCGCTTCTTGCCGGATTCTCCAGCGCCACCTTGGGCCCTCTCCTTGTCGCGTCGCTCGTATTCATCTTTTTGCTGCTGGACAAGCTGCTCGACCTTCTTGTAGCTCTGGAGGTCATGGCCCTTGGTGCGGTGGATCTTGCAGTACTGCTTGTCGGAGCCGTCCTGCTTGTCGGCGACCGCTACAGCCTGGCAGTTGGTGCATGCGGCAACCTCCTTGCCGGAGCTACCAACATTGGCTTTCTTGGTGCCACCTTCGTTGCCGGACTGCTCAACGACTAGCACATCTTTGCCTTTCTTCTTCCTATTCCGTCGCCGGTTTTTCTTTGCCAGGGCAGCATCCTCACTGTCAGATCCTCCCGCTCTTGTATTCTCTCCGGGGAGTCTCCTCCCTTCCTCAGCACGTGCACACTTGTCGGCCAGGGCATACAGCTCACTGACGTCTCTGATCTTGCACATCGCCATCTCCTCCCGCATCCTGCGGTTACGCACGTTCTGATGAAACACGCTGATGACCGCGGCAGGGTGGACATCTGGGATGTTGTGCTGTACACGGCTGAATCTCTGAATGTACTTGCACAGGGGCTCTCCTTCCTTCTGGGCTAGCAGATGAAGGTCACTCTCTTGGCCATGAGGTTTGTGGCCGCCTGTAAAGGCGCCGACAAACTGATGGCAAAGGTCTGCCCAGGAGGATATGGAGTTGTCCGGCAAGTTCATGAGCCAGGATCTGGCGTTGGGCTTGAGCAACAGCGGGAAGTAGTTGGCAAGGATCTTGTCGTCCCGTACCCCGGCAGCCTGCACCGCGATGGTGTAGATGCTGAGGAACTCCGATGGATGCGACTTGCCGTCGTACTTCTCCGGTACGTCTGGCTTGAAATTCTTCATGCTGGGCCACTGGACTTGCCGCAGCTCATGGGTAAACGCAGGGCAACCTACCGCATACGGCAAGTCGCCTGGTTCCCCTGGCGCATGCATGTCAACAGAGGGCCCAGCGCGCTGGTCTGATTGACGTCGCGCTTCTCTTTGGCGCTCGATGCGAGTACGAGCGTCTTCTTGTTGTCGTTCGTGAAGAACTTGGCGCTGATCGCGACGAGCTCGTGGATCTGATGACGCAGTGGAGTCGCTGTCGAGGTGGATCCGGCGAGTCGGCGATCTTGGCCTTCGGGGCGGAGAGTGCACAGTGGTTGCACCCCCACCGGTCTTGTCGCCACCGGCTTGTGCCTGGCTGACTTGCCGCGGCAGCGACGTGCCCGGCTGCCGTTGGGCGTCACCATTGGCGAAGCCGATGAGACTCTGAATGGTGGCCCTCCAGTCGTCGATCTTGTCTGCCGTTGGAGGATAGTCCAGGAGCAGTTGAGCTCGCGCCAAAGCTTCTGCTGGAGTGGCGGGTGGCGGTGGCGAACGGTGCGAGGAGCGGGATATGCTCGGACTTCTAACTATGTTAGAAGGAGCAGTATCCCGTCCAGGCGACCGTGCCTTGCTCGTGCCAGCATGTTGGCGTGCATGCTGGTCTTGAGCACTCCGAGATCCACCAGCTCGATCTTGGTCCAGCAAACGCATGGTACTGTGAGCACCATGATGCTGCCGGTCCCGCGCCTCCTGAGATGGGCGCGGTGCATGTACGGACGCCGAGGTCTTGGAGTGCGCCCGGTCGTTGTGGGAGCCGGCCACGCCGCCGATGGGCAGCGCAGCCTTGTCCTTGGACCTAGCAGCACCGTGAGCTCCCTCGTCGACGCCCGTTCTTCCGCCGGCACCTGCCCCATCAGCCGCTTGCTCCGACGATGGTGGGTTCGGCGCGGACGGAGCAGCCGCCTCCGAAGCCTTCTTCTTCGGCGGCATGTCGATGAAGATGATGAAGATCTAGCTCGCGCGAACGCCGGATCTGGTTCACACAACCTCGACGCCCCCTACCTGGCGCGCCAAAGATGTCGGGGACTGATCCACGAACACCTATGGGACCGGCGGGCCGAGTCCCTTTCGATTCGGTGAGGTCGGTGGCCGTGCAAAGAGCGGATTGAGGCGAGGCACGCGAGCAGTTTACCCAGGTTCAGGCCGCACGGATGCGTAAAACCCTACTCCTGCTTTGTGGTTTGTATTGATTCCTTGCTCGGGAGCACGGAGTGCTACAGTACACCCCAGCAGCTAACGAGACCGAGCGTGAATCTCCTCTGAACTGGCTAACTAGCTAACATGCTAACCAGCCAACCAGCTAACCAGCTAACCCCCCCCTACGTTGCACATGGCCTCCTTTTATATGCTCAAGGGGTCACCGACAGGTGGCAACGTAGACAAGGGTAAAAATGGAAAGGTGCTGCGGTAGGTACAGCTACCTGCTACAGTGTATCATACCTAACCCTAACGGCAGGGGACAAGGGCATTAAATGCCCGTCTGCGTCGCCTAAATAGTGCAAAAGGGACCGTCAGGGACGCCACCGCTTGCCACGATGGCAATCTTGTCAGCGCCGCTTGCCACCGCGCACCCCTGGCTGCACAGCCTCCCGCCACGTACGCCTGGAAGGGTCCCAGAGCGACACGTTGGTGGATGTGCTGGAGCACGGGCGCGGAGTGGTGGCTTGCCGCGGCAAGCGCCTTGCCGTGGTGGTTGTCTTGTCATGTCCGGGAGTTTGTCGCTCACCGGGCCTTGCCGGGGAGCGAGGCGCGCCGCGGCATGTTCCTTGAGATGCCTTGGGTGGCCTTCCCGGCAAGCTCCTCTTGCCGGGGTCTTGAGATGCTTTTGTTGGCCTTCCCGGCAAGCTCCTCTTGCCGGGGTCTTGTCTCCTTGACTTGGATACTTTGTTCTTGAATGGCTCCAAAGGAACCACGGAGGACCTTGGCGGTCACCCAGCAAGCCTTGCCGCGGGACGCTGCGACTGCCCGTGCACAAGTTCGGGATACTAGGGTACCCCTACTCTAGTACACCGACAGAGACTTGCCGGTAACGAGATTGAACAAGGTATCGGGATACCGACGATCGAATCTCGGGCAAGTATCGTACCGCTAGACAAAGGGAATTGTATACGGGATTGATTAAGTCCTTGACATCGTGGTTCATGCGATGAGATCATCGTGGAGCATGTGGGAGCCAACATGGGTATCCAGATCCCACTGATGGTTATTGACCGGAGAGTCATCTCGGTCATGTCTGCATGTCTCCCGAACCCGTAGGGTCTACACACTTAAGGTTCGGTGACGCTAGGGTTAAAGAGATATTAGTATGCGGTAACCCGAATGTTGTTCGGAGTCCCGTATGAGATCCCGAACGTCACGAGGAGTTCCATAATGGTCCGGAGGTAAAGAATTATATATAGGAAGTGCTATTTCGGCTATCGGGACAAGTTTCGGGGTCACCGGTATTATACCGGGACCACCGGAAGGGTCCCGGGGGTCCACCGGGTGGGGCCACCTGCCCCGGGGGGCCACATGGGCTGTAGGGTGTGCGCCTTGGCCTGTATGGGCCAAGGGCACCAGCCCCAAGAGGCCCATGCGCCAAGAGATAAGGGAAAGGAAGAGTCCTAAAGGGGGAAGGCACCTCCGAGGTGCCTTGGGGAGGATGGACTCCTCCCTGGCCGCACCCTTCCTTGGAGGAAGGGCCAAGGCTGCACCCCCCTCTCCCTTGGCCCTAAATATAGTGGGGAGAAGGGAGGGCAGCAACACCTAAGCCCTGGCGCCTCCCTCTCCCTCCCATGACACATCTCCCTTCTCCCGCAGCGCTTGGCGAAGCCCTGTTGGAAGCCCGCTACTTCCACCACGCCGTCGTGCTGCTGGATCTCCATCAACCTCTCCTCCCCCCTACTTCAAGAAGGAGGAGACGCCACTGCTCCATACGTGTGTTGAACGCGGAGGTGCCGTCCGTTCGGCGCTAGGATCATCGGTGATTTGGATCACGACGAGTACGACTCCATCAACCCCGTTCTCTTGAACGCTTCCGCGCGCGATCTACAAGGGTACGTAGATCCACTCCTCCCTCGTTGCTAGATGACTCCATAGATTGATCTTGGTGATACATAGAAAATTTTGAATTATTGCTACGTTCCCCTTCAGTGGCATCATGAGCTAGGTCTATGCGTAGTTTTTGTGCACGAGTAGAACACAAAGTAGTTGTGGGCGTTGATTTTGTTCAATATGCTTACCGTTACTAGTCCAATCTTGATTCAGCGGCATTGTGGGATGAAGCGGCCCGGACCGACCTTACACGTACTCTTACGTGAGACTGGTTCCACCGACTGACATGCACTAGTTGCATAAGGTGGCTAGCGGGTGTCTGTCTCTCCCACTTTAGTCGGATCGGATTCGATGAAAAGGGTCCTTATGAAGGGTAAATAGCAATTGGCATATCACGTTGTGGTTTTTGCGTAGGTAAGAAAAGTTCTTGCTAGAAACCCATAGCAGCCACGTAAAACATGCAAACAACAATTAGAGGACGTCTAACTTGTTTTTGCAGGGTATGCTATGTGATGTGATATGGCCAAAAGGATGTGATGAATGATATATGTGATGTATGAGATTGATCATGTTCTTGTAATAGGAATCATGACTTGCATGTCGATGAGTATGACAACCGGCGGGAGCCATAGGAGTTGTCTTAATTTATTTATGACCTGCGTGTCAACATAAACGTCATGTAATTACTTTACTTTATTGCTAACTGTTAGCTGTAGTAGTAGAAGTAATAGTTGACGAGACAACTTCATGAAGACACGATGATAGAGATCATGATGATGGAGATCATGGTGTCATGCCAGTGACGATGATGATCATGGAGCCCCGAAGATGGAGATCAAGAGGAGCAAAGTGATGATGGCCATATCATGTCACTATTTGATTGCATGTGATGTTTATCATGTTTATGCATCTTGTTTACTTAGAACGACGGTAGTAAATAAGATGATCCCTCATAATAATTTCAAGAAAGTGTTCCCCCTAACTGTGCACCGTTGCGACAGTTTGTTGTTTCGAAGCACCACGTGATGATCGGGTGTTAGATTCTAACGTTCACATACAACGGGTGTAAGACAGATTTACACATGCGAAACACTTAGGTTGACTTGATGAGCCTAGCATGTACAGACATGGCCTCGGAACAAAAGAGACTGAAAGGTCGAGCATGAGTCGTATGGTAGATACGATCAACATGAAGATGTTCACCGATGATGACTAGTCCGTCTCACGTGATGATCGGACACGGCCTAGTTGACTCGGATCATGTAATCACTTAGATGACTAGAGGGATGTCTATCTGAGTGGGAGTTCAGAAGATGAACTTAATTATCCTGAACATAGTCAAAAGGTCTTCGCAAATTATGTCGTAGCTCGCGCTTCAGTTCTACTGTTTAGATATGTTCCTAGAGAAAATTTAGTTGAAAGTTGATAGTAGCAATTATGCAGACTAGGTCCGTAAACTGAGGATTGTCCTCATTGCTTCATAGAAGGCTTATGTCCTTAATGCACCGCTCAGTGTGCTGAACCTCAAACGTCGTCTGTGGATGTTGCGCACATCTGACATACACATTTTGATAACTATGTGATAGTTCAGTTAAACGGTTTAGAGTTGAGGCACCGAAGACGGTTTTGAAACGTCGCGAAACATATGAGATGTTTTGAGGGCTGAAATTGGGATTTCAGGCTCGTGCCCACGTCAAGAGGTATAAGACCTCCGACGATTTTCTTAGCCTGCAAACTAAGGGAGAAAAGCTCAATTGTTGATCTTGTGCTCAGATTGTCTGAGTACAACAATCATTTGAATCAAGTGGGAGTTGATCTTGCAAATGAGATAGTGATGTTTCTCCGAAGTCATTACCACCAAGCTACTAGAGCTTCGTGATGAACTATAATATATCAGGGACATATATGATGATCCTTGAGATATTCGCGATGTTTGACACCACAAAAGTAGAAATCAAAAGGGAGCATCAATCGTTGATGGTTAGTAAAACCACTAGTTTCAAGAAGGGCAAGGGCAAAAAGGGATGCTTCATGAAACGGCAATTCAGCTGCTGCTCTAGTGAAGAAACCCAAGGTTGAACCCAAACCCGAGACTAAGTGCTTCTGTGATAAAGGGAACAGCCACTGGAGCAGAATTACCCTAGATACTTGGTAGATAAGAAGGATGGCAAGGTCAATAGAAGTATATTGGATATACATTGTGTTGATGTGTACTTTACTAGTACTCCTAGTAGCACCAGGGTATTAGATACCGGTTCGGTTGCTAAGTGTTAGTAAACTCGAAATAAAAGCTATGGAATAAACGGAGACTAGCTAAAGGTGAGCTGACGATATGTCTTGGAAGTGGTTCCAAGGTTGATATGATCAAGCATCACACGCTCCCTCTACCATCGAGATTGGTATTAAAACCTAAATAATTGTTATTTGGTGTTTGCGTTGAGCATAGACATGATTGGATTATGTCTATTGCGATACGGTTATTCATTTAAGGAGAATAATGGTTACTCTGTTTATTTGAATAATACCTTCAATGGTCTTACACCTAAAATAAATGGTTTATTGAATCTCGATCGTAGTGATACACATGTTCATGCCAAAAGATATAGGATAGTAATGATAGTACCACCTACTTGTGGCACTGCCACTTAAGTCATATCGGTATAAAACGCATGAAGAAGCTCCATGTTGATGGATCTTTGGACTCACTCATTTTTGAAAGGATTGAGACATGCAAACCATGTTTGTTGGTAGATATGCATGAAGAAACTCCATGCAAATGGATCGTTTGGACTCACTTGATTTTGAATCACTTGAGACATGCAAATCATACCACATGGGCAAGATGACTGAAAGCCTCGTTTTCAGTAAAATGGAACTAGAAAGCAACTTGTTGGAAGAAATACATTTTGATGTGTGCAGTCCAATGAGTGCTGACGCATGTAGTGGATATCGTTATGTTCTTACTTCACAGATGATTTGAGTAGATGTTGAGTACATTTACTTGATAAATCACGAGTCTGAATTATTGAAAGGTTCAAGTAATTTCAGGGTGAAGTTGAAAGATCGTCGTGACAAGAGGATAAAATATCTATGATATGATCATAGAGATGAATATCTGAATTACGAGTTTGGCACAGAGTTAAGACATTGTGGAAATTGTTTCACAACTAATACAGCCTGGAACACCATAGTATGATGGTGTGTCCGAGCATCATAACTGCACCCAATTGGATATGATGCATACCATGATGTCTCTTATCGAATTACCACGATAGTTTATGGGTTAGGCATTAGAGACAACCACATTCACTTTAAATAGGGCACCACATAATTCCGATGAGATGACACCGTATGAACTATGGTTTAGAGAAACCTAAGCTGTCATTTCTTAAAAGTTTGGGGCTGCGACGCTTATGTGAAAAGTTTCAGGCTGATAAGCTCGAACCCAAAGCGGATAAATGCATCTTCATAGGACACCCAAAATAGTTGGGTATGCCTCCTGTCTCAGATTCGAAAGCAATAAGGGATTGTTTCTAGAATCGGGTCCTTTCTCGAGGAAAAGTTTCTCTTGAAAGAATTGAGTGGGAGGATGGTGGAGACTTGATAAGGTTATTGAACCGTCTCTTCAACTAGTGTGTGGCAGGGCACAGGGAGTTGTTCCTGTGGCACCTACACCAATTGAAGTGGAAGCTTATGATAGTGATCATGAAACTTCAGATAAAGTCACTACCAAACCTCGTCGGATGACAAGGATGCGTACTACTTCAGAGTGGTACGTAATCCTGTCTTGGAAGTCATGTTGCTAGACAACAATGAACCTACGAGTTATGGAGAAGCGATGGTGGGCCTGGATTCCAAAATGGCTTGAGGCCATATAATCTGAGAGAGGATCCATATATGAAAACAAAGTGAAGACTTTGGAAGAACTACTTGATGGTCGTAAGGCTGTTAGGTACATATGGATTTTAAAAGGAAGACGAACGATGATGGTAGGTATCACCATTAACAAAGCTCGACTTGTCGTTAAGATATTTTCTGACAAGTTCAAGGAGTTGACTACGATGAGACTTTCTCACTCGTAGCGACGCTAAGAGTCTGTTGGAATTATATTAGCGATTACTGCATTCTTTATGAAATCTTGTAGATAGGATGTTAAAACATTGTTTCCTCGACGATTTTCTTGAGGAAAGGTTGTATGTGATACAACCGGAAGGTTTTGTCAATCCTGAAAGATGCTAATAAGTATGCAAAGCTCCATCAATCCTTCTAAGGACTGGAGTAAGCATCTCGGAGTTGGAATGTACACTTTGATGAGATGATCAAAGATTTTGGGTTTATAGAAAGTTTATGAGAAACTTGTATTTCTAAAGAAGTGAGTGGGAGCACTATAGAATTTCTGATGAGTATATGTTGTTGACATATTATTGATCGGAAATGATGTAGAATTTCTGGAAAGCATGCAGAGTTATTTGAAAAGTGTTTTTCAATGGAAAGCCTGGATTAAGCTACTTGAACATTGAGCATCAAGATCTATAAGGATAGATCAAAATTCTTAATGGTACTTTCAAATGAGCACATACCTTGACATGATCTTGAAGGTGTTCAAGATGGATCAGTCAAAGAAGGAGTTCTTTCCTGAGTTATAAGGTATGAAGTCTTAAAGCTCGACCACAGCAGAAGAAAGAGGAAGGACGAAGGTCGTCCCCTATGCTTTTGTCATAGGCTCTCTACAGTATGCTATGCTGTGTGCCGCACCTGAACTGTGCCTTGCTATGAGTCAGTCAAGGGGTACAAGAGTGATCCAAGAATGGATCACAGGACAGCGGTCAAAGTTATCCTTAGTAACTAGTGGACTAAGGAATTTTCTCGATTATGGAGGTGGTACAAGAGTTCGTCATAAAGGGTTACGCCGATGCAAACTTTGACACTAATCCAGATTATTCTGAGTAGTAAACTGGATTCGTATAGTAGAACAGTTATTTGGAATAGCTCCAAATAGAACGTGGTAGCTGCATCTAGGAGATGACATAGAGATTTGTGAAGAACATACGGATCTGAAAGATTCAGACCCGTTGACTATAACATCTCTCACAAGCATAACATGATCAAACCAAGAACTCATCGAGTGTTAATCACATGGTAATGTGAACTAGATTATTGACTCTAGTAAACTCTTTGGGTGTTAGTCACATGGGGATGTGACCTTGAGTTTTAATCACATATCGATGTGAACTGGATTATTGACTCTAATGCAAGTGGGAGACTGTTGGAAATATGCCCTAGAGGCAATAATAAATTAGTTATTATTATATTTCCTTGTTCATGATAATCGTTTATTATCCATGCTAGAATTGTATTGATAGGAAACTCAGATACAAGTGTGGATACATAGACAACACCATGTCCCTAGTAAGCCTCTAGTTGACTAGCTCGTTGATCAATAGATGGTCACGGTTTCCTGGCCATGGACATTGGATGTCGTTGATAACGAGATCACATCATTAGGAGAATGATGTGATGGACAAGACCTAATCCTAAGCCTAGCACAAGATCATGTAGTTCGTATGCTAAAGCTTTTCTAATGTCAAGTATCGTTTACTTAGACCATGAGATTGTGCAACTCCCGGATACCGTAGGAGTGCTTTGGGTGTGCCAAACGTCACAACGTAACTGGGTTGCTATAAAGGTACACTACAGGTATCTCCGAAAGTGTCTGTTGGGTTGGCACGAATCGAGACAGGGATTTGTCACTCCGTGTAAACGGAGAGGTATCTCTGGGCCCACTCGGTAGGACATCATCATAATGTGCACAATGCGATCAAGGAGTTGATCACGGGATGATGTGTTAAGGAACGAGTAAAGAGACTTGCCGGTAACGAGATTGAACAAGGTATCGGGATACCGACGATCGAATCTCGGGCAAGTATCGTACCGCTAGACAAAGGGAATTGTATACGGGATTGATTAAGTCCTTGACATCATGGTTCATCCAATGAGATCATCGTGGAGCATGTGGGAGCCAACATGGGTATCCATATCCCGCTGATGGTTATTGACCGGAGAGTCATCTCGGTCATGTCTGCATGTCTCCCGAACCCGTAGGGTCTACACACTTAAGGTTCGATGACGCTAGGGTTATAGAGATATTAGTATGCGGTAACCTGAATGTTTTTCGGAGTCCCGGATGAGATCCCGGATGTCACGAGGAGTTCTGGAATGGTCCGGAGGTAAAGAATTATATATAGGAAGTGCTATTTCGGCTATCGGGACTAGTTTCAGGGTTACCAGTATTGTACCGGGACCACCGGAAGGGTCCCGGGGGTCCACCGGGTGGGGCCACCTGCCCCGAGGGGGGGCACATGGGCTGTAGGGGGTGCGCCTTGGCCTGTATGGGCCAAGGGCACCAGCCCCAAGAGGCCCATGCGCCAAGAGATAAGGGAAAGGAAGAGTCCTAAAGGGGGAAGGCACCTCCGAGGTGCCTTGGGGAGGATGGACTCCTCCCTGGCCGCACCCTTCCTTGGAGGAAGGGCCAAGGCTGCGCCCCCCCCCCCTCTCCCTTGGCCCTATATATAGTGGGGGGAAGGGAGGGCAGCAACACCTAAGCCCTGGCGCCTCCCTCTCCCTTCCATGACACATCTCCCTTCTCCCGCAGCTCTTGGCGAAGCCCTGTTGGAATCCCGCTACTTCCACCACGCCGTCGTGCTGCTGGATCTCCATCAACCTCTCCTCCCCCCTTGCAGGATCAAGAAGGAGGAGACGTCGCTGCTCCGTACGTGTGTTGAACGCGGAGGTGCCGTCCGTTCGGCGCTAGGATCATCGGTGATTTGGATCACGAAGAGTACGACTCCATCAACCCCGTTCTCTTGAACGCTTCCGCGCGCGATCTACAAGGGTATGAAGATCCACTCCTCCCTCGTTGCTAGATGACTCCATAGATTGATCTTGGTGATACGTAGAAAATTTTGAATTATTGCTATGTTCCCCTTCACTCTATTCCCGTATGGCCCAATAAGGCCCATATACTCCCCGGCGAATTCCCGTAACTCTCCGCTACTCCGAAAAATACCTGAATCACTCGGAACCTTTCCGAAGTCCGAATATAGTCATCCAATATATCGATCTTTACGTCTCGACCATTTCGAGACTCCTCGTCATGTCCCCGATCTCATTCGGGACTCCGAACTCCTTTGGTACATCAAAACATATAAACTCATAATATAACTGTCATCGTAGCGTTAAGCGTGCAGACCCTACGGGTTCGAGAACTATGTAGACATGACCGAGACACATCTCCGGTCAATAACCAATAGCGGAACCTGGATGCTCATATTGGCTCCTACATATTCTACGAAGATCTTTATCGGTCAGACCGCATAACAACATATGTTGTTCCCTTTGTCATCGGTATGTTACTTGCCCGAGATTCGATCGTCGGCATCTCAATACCTAGTTCAATCTCTTTACCAGCAAGTCTCTTTACTCGTTCCGTAATACATCATCTCGCAACTAACTCATTAGTTGCAATGCTTGCAAGGCTTAGGTGATGTGCATTACCGAGAGGGCCCAGAGATAACTCTCCGACAATCAGAATGACAAATCCTAATCTCGAAATACGCCAACCCAACAAGTACCTTCGGAGACACCTGTAGAGCACCTTTATAATCACCTAGTTATATTGTGACGTTTGGTAGCACATAAAGTGTTCCTCCGGTAAACGGGAGTTGCATAATCTCATAGTCATAGGAACATGTATAAGTCATGAAGAAAGCAATAGCAACAAACTAAACGATCAAGTGCTAAGCTAACGGAATGGGTCAAGTCAATCACATCATTCTCCTAATAATGTGATCCCGTTAATCAAATGACAACTCATGCCTATGGTTAGGAAACATAACCATCTTTGATCAACGAGCTAGTCAAGTAGAGGCATACTAGTGACACTCTGTTTGTCTATGTATTCACACATGTATTATGTTTCCGGTTAATACAATTCTAGCATGAATAATAAACATTTATCATGATATAAGGAAATAAATAATAATTTTATTATTGCCTCTAGGGCATATTTCCTTCAGTCTCCCACTTGCACTAGAGTCAATAATCTAGTTCACATCGCCATGTGATTTAATACCAATAGTTCACATCACCATGTGATTAACACCCATAGTTCACATTGACATGTGACCAACACCCAAAGGGTTTACTAGAGTCAATAATCTAGTTCACATCGCTATGTGATTAACACCCAAAGAGTACTCAGGTGTGATCATGTTTTGCTTGTGAGAGAAGTTTAGTCAACGGGTCTGCCACATTCAGATCTGTACGTATTTTGCAAATTTCTATGTCAACAATGCTCTGCACGGAGCTACTCTAGCTAATTTCTCCCACTTTCAATATGTATCCAGATTGAGACTTAGAGTCATCTGGATCAGTGTCAAAACTTGCATTGACGTAACCCTTTACGACGAACCTTTTGTCACCTCCATAATCGAGAAACATATCCTTATTCCACTAGGGATAATTTTGACCAATGTCCAGTGATCTACTCCTAGATCACTATTGTACTCCCTTGCCAAACTCAGGGCAGGGTATACAATAGGTCTGGTACACAGCATGGCATACTTTATAGAACCTATGGTTGAGGCATAAGGAATGACTTTCATTCTCTCTCTATCTTCTGCCGTGGTCGGGTTTTGAGTCTTACTCAACTTCACACCTTGTAACACAGGCAAGAACTCCTTTTTGACTGTTCCATTTTGAACTACTTCAAAATCTTGTCAAGGTATGTACTCATTGAAACATTTATCAAGAGTCTTGATCTATCTCTATAGATCTTGATGCTCAATATGTAAGCAACTTCACCGAGGTCTTTCTTTGAAAAGCTCCTTTCAAACATTCCTTTATGCTTTGCAGAATAATTCTACATTATCTCCAATCAATAATATGTCATTCACATATACTTATCAGAAATGCTGTAATTCTCCCACTCACTTTCTTGTAAATACAGGCTTCACCGCAAGTCTGTATAAAACTATATGCTTTGATCAACTTATCAAAGCGTATATTCCAACTCCGAGATGCTTGCACCAGTCCATAGATGGATCATTGGAGCTTGCATATTTTGTTAGTACCTTTAGGATTGACAAAACCTTCTGGTTGCATCATATACAACTCTTCTTTAATAAATCCATTAAGCAATGCAGTTTTGTTTATCCACTTGCCAGATTTCATAAAATGCGGCAATTGCTAACATGATTCAGACAGACTTAAGCATATATATGAGTGAGAAACTCTCATCGTAGTCAACACCTTGAACAAGTCGAAAACCTTTTTTGTGACAATTCTAGCTTTGTAGATAGTGACACTACTATCAGCGTCCGTCTTGCTCTTGAAGATCCATTTAATATCAATGGCTCGCCGATCAATGGGCAAGTCAATCAAAGTCCATACTTTGTTCTCATACATGGATATCATCTCAGATTTCATGGCCTCAATCCATTTCGCGGAATCTGGGCTTATCATCGCTTCCTCATAGTTCGTAGGCTCGTCATGGTCAAGTAACATGACCTCTAGAACATGATTACCGTACCACTCTGGTGCGGATATCACTCTGGTTTACCTACGAGGTTCGGTAGTAACTTGATCTGAAGTTACATGATCATCATCATTCGCTTCCTCACTAATTGGTGTAGTAGTCACAGGAACATATTTCTGTGATGAACTACTCTCCAATAAGGGAGCAGGTACAGTTACCTCATCAAGTTCTACTTCCCTCCCACTCACTTCTTTCGAGAGAAACTCCTTCTCTAGAAAGGATCCATTCTCAGCAAAGAATATCTTGCCTTCAGATCTATGATAGAAGGTGTACCCAACAGTTACTTTTGGGTATCCTACGAAGATGCACCTCTCCGACTTGGGTTTGAGCTTATCAAGATGAAACTTTTTCACATAAGCATTGCAACTCCAAACTTTAAGAAATGACAACTTTGGTTTCTTGCCAAACCATAGTTCATACTGTGTCGTCTCAACGGATTTAGATGGTGCCCTATTTAACGTGAATGCAGCTGTCTCTAATGCATAACCCCAAAACGATAGTGGTAAATCGGTAAGAGACATCATAGATTGCACCATATCTAATAAACTACGGTTACGACGTTCGGATACACCATTACACTGTGGTGTTCCAGGTGGCATGAGTAGTGAAACTATTTCACATTGTTTTAACTGAAGGCCAAACTTGTAACTCAAATATTCTCCTCCACGATCAGATCGTAGAAACTTTATTTTCTTGTTACGATGATTTTCCACTTCACTCTGAAATTATATGAACTTTTCAAATATTTCAGACTTTTGTTTCATCAAGTAGATATACTCATATCTGCTCAAATCATCTGTGAAGATCAGAAAATAATGATACCTGTCATGAGCTTCAATATTCATCGGACCACATACATCAGTATGTATGATTTCCAACAAATCTGTTGCTCGCTCCATTGTTCCAGAGAACGGAGTCTTAGTCATCTTGCCCATGAGGCATGGTTCGCAAGCATCAACTGATTCATAATCAAGTGATTCCAAAAGCCCATCAGCATGGATTTTCTTCATGCGCTTTACACCAATATGACCTAAACGGCAGTGCCACAAATAAGTTGCACTATCATTATTAACTTTGCATCTTTTTGACTTGAATACACTACTAGGAAAACGGCTATAGATGAAATGGACACTAATGGCACAGCACGTGTGTGGTGCCCCATTAGAATATAGCAATGGCGCACCACATACAGGTACGCTATTAGTAATATATTACTAATGGCGCACCTGGTGTGCGGTGCGCCATTACTAGTTTTTAACTAGTAATGGCGTACTGTCCACTGGTGCGCCATTGCGCGGTGCGCCATTACTAGTTTTTAACTAGTAATGGCGTACTGTCCACTGGTGCGCCATTACTAAGTTTTTTTAAAAAAATTCAAATTTTTTTATATTTTTTTTCAAAACTATTAATGGCGCATTGTGGGTGTGGTGCGCCATTACTAGTTTAACTACTAATGGCGCACCACCCCACGGTGCGCCATTACTAGTTTGCCCGGCTTCCACCGAATGCACCCCCCCCCCTGTGGACCGCCTTTTCAGTTTTAAAAAAAATAAAAAAATGATAAAAATGTCAAAAAAATAAAAGAAAATAAGTTTGCCATGTGATATGTGGTCTAGTTGTTGGAAAAATTTATAAATATAAATTTTGACTTTATTTGCAAAATCTCTCTGGAAATTTGTAAAATGGGCATAACTTTTGCATACGAACTCAGATTAAAAAGTTTTATATATGAAAAATCATCTACTCAAAAAGTTACATCCGAAACATAACAGGGGGAACCCCGTTAAACATTTCAAAATCCCCAAAAACCTAACACAAAAAAGTTACGGGGCTTTCAAGATCTAGAGGCAAAAAATTCAAAAAAAGGTTTTGAAATTTTTTTAAATTTTTTTTTCAAAAAATGATACGTAATATGACCGGGAAGTTTGAAATATTTTTCAAAATTTCATCATAGTCATGAACATGAACAAAGTCCTAGACATCAACAAGGTATAATAGGATTGATATGCTAGATATATCAACAAGTGTTTGTGAAGTGAGCTGTTGCTGGGGTTGGATAGAACTCTAAAGTTAAGCATGCTTGGGCTGGAGTAGTGTGAGGATGGGTGACCTTTCGGGAAGTTTGACCACGGAGTGCGATTTGACCTGGGATTAAGCATATTGAACCGAGATTAAGACATAATGACCTGAGATTAAGAAAAAAGCGAAAAAAAATTGAAATTTTTTGAAAAAAATTTAAAAAAAATCTGGAAAAAAAATTTGAAAAAAAATTGTTACTAATGGCGCACTTCTATGTGGTGCGATTCTAATGGCGCACCACAGGTGCGCCATTAGAAAAAAAATTCTAATGGCGTGATGCTAGTGGCGCACCAGTAGTGCGCCATTAGTAGCGAAAATAGGTGCGCCACTAGCAGCCCTTTTTCTAGTAGTGATATTATGAATATGTGTGTCACTATGATCGAGATTCAACAAACCATTTTTGTTGGTGTGTATGAACATCGAAGGTTCTATTCATGTAAACAGAACAACAATTGTTCTCTAACTTCAATGAATAACCGTATTGCAATAAACATAATCAAATCATATTTATGCTCAACGTAAACACCAAATAACACTTATTTAGGTTCAACACTAATCCCGAAAGTATAGGGAGTGTGCGATGATGATCATATCAATCTTGGAACCAATTCCAACACACATCGTCGCTTCACCCTTAACTAGTCTCTGTTCATTCTGTAACTCCTGTTTCGAGTTGCTAATTTTAGCAACCGAACAAGTATCAAATACTCAGGGACTACTATAAATACTAGTAAGGCACACATCAATAACTTGTATATCAAATATACCCTTTGTTCACTTTGCCATCTTTCTTATCCACCAAATATTCAGGGAATTTCCGCTTCCAGTGATCATTTCCTTTGCAGTAGAAGTACTCAGTTTCAGGCTTTGGTCCAGCTTTGGGCTTCTTCACGGGAGTGACAACTTGCTTGTCATTCTACTTGAAGTTCCCTTTCTTTCCCTTTGCCCTTTTCTTGAAACTAGTGTACTTGTCAATCATCAAAAC
>NW_021287742.1:0-817 GCF_002162155.2 Triticum dicoccoides
ACTGTCACATCCTAGTTAGCCATGCATTAGAGTGTTGCATCATGTTTACTTTTTCATCAGAAACTTGAAATGGGGATGACAGAACCCCCAGTCCCCTCTGAAACCAACTAGGGTTTACTAAAAACTTTTTCAATGAACCTGAAATGCCCTTCTAAAATGCCCATCATTTTTGTCTTGGTTCAGAACCCCTGCCAAAAGTGGTGCACATTTTCCTAGGCCATCTTAGGGTTTTTGAATTAAATCATAAATATTTGAATTTGGGCATTTAAAATTATATAAAATATTTAAATGCTCAAATACCTCCAAACTAAAATGTTTCATGTTGGAAATAATCCAACTATGGACCAGGAGTAATTTGGTGATTTTTGAAGTTGCCTAGGTATTTTATTAAATTCAACAAAGTTGCAGATATATTAAAAAAAGAAACAAAAACAGAAAAAAAGGGGAAACTTACCTGGCGCCGCCGCAGGCCCACCAGCCAGCCCACCTGGCCGGCCCAGCCCGGCCACCGCTCCAGCGAGCTGCTTGGCTCGCCAGGCAGGCAGCCAAGGTGCTCGGCGGCGGCACCGCAGCTCGCCACGCAGCTGCTCGCCGCCTCGCCGCCTCCCTCGCCCGGCTAACGCCGTGGATCGGCCTCCCTCTCTCCCTCGAACCCCCCAGACACCCCCTCTCCTCTCCAGCTCCTCCCCCTCGCACGCCCCAGCCATGGCCGACGCCATCGCCGCCACCCCCACGCCGTAGCCACGCCCTCCGTCCACCCCACGCCGTGCCACCGTGTCCAGGAGCTCCGCCGCTGTCTACTTCATCGAGCAGCCGA
>NW_021287743.1:0-1257 GCF_002162155.2 Triticum dicoccoides
TTTTAGGTGCTGCGTCACCTTATTATTGGGCCAGGCCCATGTAATTTCGAAATACATAAGTATAGGCTATTTTTAGAGTCCGTATGTGTGGGGAAACAAGAGATAGGGTTGATTTCGGACTCCTCCACCAAGGGCCACGAAATTCCCCCCCTCTTCCTCCATATATACAGCCCTTAGGGCATCGTTTAGACTTTGGGTTTTGTTTAGATTAAAAGTTCGCCATAGCTGCAACTTCGCGTACTTCGTTTGTGTTCAACGACCAGACAAAGGCGTCACAGAACCCCACCTTGATCAATAAAGCTTTCATCTTATATTCGCAATATCCAGATTGCAATCTTAGTTTATTGCTTGTTCTTCGTTTGCTCGCAGGAAACAGACCCTCGTGGTCAGGTTGATCGTGCTCCGGCGTGGTCAATAACCTCTCGGAGTTGGTTTAGCGATTGCTAAGGCGCGACGTCCTCGCACGTTCATAGTCGGATCGTCAAAGTCGACTTCCACCAAAGCGATATCCATCATCTCATCCAAAGACGGGACACCTTTGCCTCTATCAAGTGGTATCAGATTTCCAGGTTGCTCGGTGAGATTTTACAGTTTTTCGTAGTTTAGATCGAGTCTGTTCTTCATACCTATAGTCCACGAAAAAGCCACAAAAAAAATTAGGGTTAGTTCATCATATCCGAACCAATCTGAGCCTTTGCATAATCTTTTTAGGGTTTTGCTTTGTTGAATTTGCGGTTGCATCGTCGTTTCTAGTTGCTGGTCTTAGAGTCTAGTCTTTTAGAGTTTCGAGTTCTGGTCATAAGTTGTCACGCCGCCGCCGCACCATCATCATCGCCCCTGCCATCTACCACCACCGTTTATCCGCCACCGCTTCGAATCCGTATCCATATACCACCACAGCTGTCATATACCACCACCGCTGCCATCTACCACCATATATCCACCACCAATCCGAGTTCTTGTCATATTAGGTTTGTTTAGATTCCGATTCGTGTTTCCTTGCCGGAGTAGGTTTCGGAAAAAAAAAAGAGTCGGGTAGGCCCAAAATTTTTCGAAAACGCATTTTTCGAAAAATTTTCTGGCTATCCTATTTTTAGGTGTTTCTGAGTGTTTTGAGACAGGTGCCATTATAGGAAGTTTTTTTTTTACCCGTTTCCAGTTTTTGGGTCCGGGCAGTCAAAAAAAAAATTGGTCAAAAAAATTTCGTGCCCATCCTGTCAGTTTGAGCTAAGAAGAGTTTTGAGACACTCGCCATTA
>NW_021287744.1:0-917 GCF_002162155.2 Triticum dicoccoides
GGCCATGTACGAGCTCCTTGTGGTAAGTTTCTTCTGCAGATTAGCCAAAACATTCATGTAGTGTTTGTCTCATTACTAACTAGTATGACTGAGTCGTCAAAACCAAATGTGCAGTCTGTGTGCGAGAAGACAGGTCAGACCGCTCCGCCGATGCCAGTGATTGCTCCTGGGACCACGGTGAGTTTTATTGAATGGACATTACTTGCTAGTCTTAACATTTGAGTGTCATCATGCTAACAAGACATTGGAAATGATCTTTGGTGCAGCGTAACTCCAGACAAGCATCGCACGATCCTTCTCCAGCTACCGACACGAGCCACCCCGCTCCTACACCTCCTACATCTTGGTAAGTTTATCTAGTGTTTTGCTTAACACATGCATAAAGACCTAGACTTAGCTTTATTTCCTCCAATGCTTACCATAATGACTAGCTTCTTCACTTCCAAAATGACTTAATAAGCTTACTGACCTCCAAAACCATCCATTTTACCTAAGTTAGCTCTAAAACGATCTGTACTTAGCTTTGTTTCCTCCAAAATGACCAAAGTTAGCTCTAATATGCTTAGTTAACTAGGTTTGCTCAATAATGACATGTACTTAGCTTGCTTATGTCAAAAATGGCATAATTAGCTTAGTTAGCTCATAAACGATCCATTTTACCTAAGTTAGTTCTAAAATGATCCATTTTACCTTACTTAGCTCATAAACGATCCATTTTACCTACGTTAGCTCTAAAATGACCCATTTAACCTTACTTAGCTCATAAATGATCCATTCTACCCAAGTTAGCTCTAAAATGACCCATTTTACCTAGGTTAGCTCCAAAATGATCCATCTTACCTAGGTTACCTCTAAAATGATGCATTTTACCTAAGTTTGCTCATAAGCGATCCATTGCACCTAGGTTAGCTCATAAA
>NW_021287745.1:0-1322 GCF_002162155.2 Triticum dicoccoides
TAGGGCACCATCAAAATCCGTTGAGACGACGCCTTATGAACTGTGGTTTGGCAAGAAACCAAAGTTGTCGTTTCTTAAAGTTTGGGGCTGCGATGCTTATGTGAAAAAACTTCAACCTGATAAGCTCGAACCCAAATCGGAGAAATGTGTCTTCATAGGATACCCAAAGGAAACTGTTGGGTACACCTTCTATCACAGATCCGAAGGCAAGACATTCGTTGCTAAGAATGGATCATTTCTAGAGAAGGAGTTTCTCTCGAAAGAAGTGAGTGGGAGGAAAGTAGAACTTGACGAGGTAACTGTACCTGCTCCCTTACTGGAAAGTAGTTCATCACAGAAAACTGTTTCAGTGACACCTACACCAGTTAGTGAGGAAGCCAATGATAATGATCATGAAACTTCAGATCAAGATACTACTGAACCTCGTAGATCAACCAGAGTAAGATCCGCGCTAGAGTGGTACGGAAATCCTATTCTGGAAGTCATGCTACTAGATCATGATGAACCTACGAACTATGAAGAAGCGATGGTGAGCCCAGATTCCGCAAAGTGGCTTGAAGCCATGAAATCTGAGATGGGATCCATGTATGAGAACAAAGTATGGACTTTGGTTGACTTGCCCGATGATCGGCAAGCAATTGAGAATAAATGGATCTTTAAGAAGAAGACTGACGCTGATGGTAATGTTACTGTGTACAAAGCTCGACTTGTCGCAAAAGGTTTTCGGCAAGTTCAAGGGATTGACTACGATGAGACCTTCTCACCCGTAGCGATGCTTAAGTCCGTCCGAATCATGTTAGCAATTGCCGCATTTTATGATTATGAAATTTGGCAGATGGATGTCAAAACTGCATTCCTGAATGGATTTCTGGAAGAAGAGTTGTATATGATGCAACCGGAAGGTTTTGTCGATCCAAAGGGAGCTAACAAAGTGTGCAAGCTCCAGCGATCCATTTATGGACTGGTGCAAGCCTCACGGAGTTGGAATAAACGTTTTGATAGTGTGATCAAAGCATTTGGTTTTATACAGACTTTCGGAGAAGCCTGTATTTACAAGAAAGTGAGTGGGAGCTCTGTAGCATTTCTGATATTATATGTGGATGACATATTACTGATTGGAAATGATATAGAATTTCTGGATAGCATAAAGGGATACTTGAATAAAAGTTTTTCAATGAAAGACCTCGGTGAAGCTGCTTACATATTAGGCATTAAGATCTATAGAGATAGATCAAAACGCTTAATTGGACTTTCACAAAGCACATACCTTGACAAAATTTTGAAGAAGTTCAAAATGGATCAAGCGAAGAAAGGGTTCTTGC
>NW_021287746.1:0-3107 GCF_002162155.2 Triticum dicoccoides
ACTTTACACCAATATGACCTAAACGGCAGTGCCACAAATAAGTTGCACTATCATTATTAGCTTTGCATCTTTTGGTTTCAATATTATGATTATGTGTATCACTACGATCGAGATCCAACAAACTATTTTCATTGGGTGTGTAACCATATAAGGTTTTATTCATGTAAACAGAACAACAATTGTTCTCTAACTTAAATGAATAACCGTATTGCAATAAACATGATCAAATCATATTCATGCTCAACGCAAACACCAAATAACACTTATTTAGGTTCAACACTAATCCCGAAAGTATAGGGAGTGTGCGATGATTATCATATCAATCTTGGAACTATTTCCAACACACATCGTCACTTCACCCTTAACTAGTCTCTGTTCATTCTGCAACTCCCGATTCAAGTTACTAATCTTAGCAACTGAACTAGTACCAAATACTGAGGTGTTGCCATAAACACTAGTAAAGTACACATCAATAATCATGTATATCAAATATACTTATGTTCACTTTGCCATCCTTCTTATCCGCCAATTACTTGGGGTAGTTCCGCTTCCAGTGATCAGTCCCTTTGCAGTAGAAGCACTCAGTCTCAGGCTTAGGTCCAGACTTGGGCTTCTTCACTTGAGCAGCAACTTGCTTGCCATTCTTCTTGAAGTTCCCCTTCTTCCCTTTGCCCTTTACTTGAAACTAGTGGTCTTGTTAACCATCAACACTTGATGTTTTTCTTGATTTCTACCTTCGTTGATTTCAGCATCACGAAGAGCTTGGGAATTACTTTCGTCATCCCTTGCATATTATAGTTCATCACAAAGTTCTACTAACTTGGTGATGGTGACTAGAGAATTCTGTCAATCACTATTTTATCTGGAAGATTAAGTCCCACTTGATTCAAGCGATTGTAGTACCCAGACAATCTGAGCACATGCTCACTGCTTGAGCGATTCTCCTCCATCTTTTAGCTATAGAACTTGTTGGAGACTTCATATTTCTCAACTCGGATATTTGCTTGAAATATTAACTTCAACTCCTGGAACATCTCATATGGCCCATGACGTTCAAAACGTCTTTGAATTCCCGATTCTAAGCCGTTAAGCATGGTGCACTAAACTATCAAGTAGTCATCATATTGAGCTAGCCAAACGTTCATATTGTCTGCATCTGCTCCTGCAATAGGTCTATCACCTAGCGGTGCATCAAGGACATAATTCTTCTATGCAGCACTGAGGATAAACCTTAGATCAGGGATCCAATCCGCATCATTGCTACTAACATCTTTCAACACAATTTTTCTCTAGGAACATATCAAAATAAACATATGAAAGCAACAACGCGAGCTATTGATCTACAACATAGATATGCTAATACTACCAGGACTAAGTTCATGATAAATTAAAGTTCAATTAATCATATTACTTAAGAACTCCCACTTAGATAGACATCCCTCTAATCCTCTAAGTGATCACGTGATCCAAATCAACTAAATCATAACTGATCATCACGTGAAATGGAGTAGCTTTCAATGGTGAACATCACTATGTTGATCATATCTACTATATGATTCACGCTCGACCTTTCGGTCTCAGTGTTCCGAGGCCATATCTGCATATGCTACGCTCGTCAAGTTTAACCTGAGTATTCTGCGTGTGCAAAACTGGCTTGCACCCGTTGTAGATGGACGTAGAGCTTATCACACCCGATCATCACGTGGTGTCTGGGCACGACGAACTTTGGCAACGGTGCATACTCAGGGAGAACACTTTTATCTTGATAATTTAGTGAGAGATCATCTTATAATGCTACCGTCAATCAAAGCAAGATAAGATGCATAAAAGATAAACATCACATGCAATCAATATAAGTGATATGATATGGACATCACCATCTTGTGCTTGTGATCTCCATCTCCGAAGCACCGTCGTGATCACCATCATCACCGGCGCGACACCTTGATCTCCATCGTAGCATCGTTGTCGTCTCGCCAATCTTATGCTTCCACGACTACCGCTACCGCTTAGTGATAAAGTAAAGCATTACAGCGCGATTGCATTGCATACAATAAAGCGACAACCATATGGCTCCTGCTAGTTGCTGATAACTCGGTTAGAAAACATGATCATCTCATACAATAAAATTTAGCATCATGTCTTGACCATATCACATCACAACATGCCCTGCAAAAACAAGTTAGACGTCCTCTACTTTGTTGTTGCAAGTTTTACGTGGCTGCTACGGGCTTAAGCAAGAACCAATCTTACCTACGCATCAAAACCACAACGATAGTTTGTCAAGTTGGTGCTGTTTTAACATTCGCAAGGACCGAGCGTAGCCACACTCTGTTCAACTAAAGTTGGAGAAACTGTCACCCGCAAGCCACCTATGTGCAAAGCACGTCGGGAGAACCGGTCTCGCGTATGTGTACGCGTAATGTCGGTCCGGGCCGCTTCGTCCAACAATACCGCCGAACCAAAGTATGACATGCTGGTAAGTAGTATGACTTATATCGCCCACAACTCACTTGTGTTCTACTCGTGCAAATAACATCAACACATAAAACCTAGGCTCGGATGCCACTGTTGGGGAATGTAGTAATTTCAAAAAAATTCCTATGCACACATGGTGATGCATAGCAACGAGAGGGGAGAGTGTGATCTACGTACCCTTGTAGATCGACAACGGAAGCATTTGGTTGATGTAGTCGTACGTCTCCACGGCCCGACCGATCAAGCACCGAAACTACGGCACCTCCGAGTTCTAGCACACGTTCAGCTCGATGACGATCCCCGGACTCCGATCCAGCAAAGTGTCGGGGAAGAGTTCCGTCAGCACGATGGCGTGGTGACGTTCTTGATGTACTACCATCGCAGGGCTTCGCCTAAGCACCGCTACAATATTATTGAGGATTATGGTGGAAGGGGGTACCGCACACGGTTAAGAATATGATCACGTGGATCAACTTGTCTCTAGGGGTGCCCCTGCCTCCGTATATAAAGGTTCAAGAGGGGGAGGCCGGCCGGCCATCATAGGGCACGCCAGGAGGAGTCCTACTCCCTCCGGGAGTAGGACTCCCCCCCCCCCAATCCTAGTTGGAATAGGATTCGCGAGGTGGGAA
>NW_021287746.1:3307-10084 GCF_002162155.2 Triticum dicoccoides
CTTCCACTAAGGCCCATTAAGGCCCATGTACCTCCCGGGGGGTTCCGGTAACCTCCTGGTTTTCCGGTAAAATCCTGATTTCACCCGGAACACTTCCGATATCCAAATATAGGCTTCCAATATATCAATCTTTATGTCTCGACCATTTCGAGACTCCTCTTCATGTCTGTGATCACATCCGGCACTCCGAACAAACTTCGGTACATCAAAATGCATACACTCATAATATAACTGTCATCGTAACCTTAAGCGTGCGGACCCTACGGGTTCGAGAACAATGCAGACATGACCGAGACATGTCTCCGGTCAATAACCAATAGCGGAACCTGGATGCTCATATTGGTTCCTACATATTCTACGAAGATCTTTATCGGTCAGACCGCATAACAACATATGTTGTTCCCTTTGTCATCGGTATGTTACTTGCCCGAGATTCGATCATCGGTATCTCAATACCTAGTTCAATCTCGTTATCGGCAAGTCTCTGTACTCATTCCGTAATACATCATCCCGCAACTAACTCATTAGTTGCAATGCTTGCAAGGCTTAAGTGATGTGCATTTCCGAGAGGGCCCAGAGATACCTCTCCGACATTCGGAGAGACAAATCCTAATCTCGAAATATGCCAACCCAACATGTACCTTTGGAGACACCTGTAGAGCTCCTTTATAATCACCCAGTTACGTTGTGACGTTTGGTAGCACACAAAGTGTTCCTACGGCACACGGGAGTTACATAATCTCATAGTTATAGGAACATGTATAAGTCATGAAGAAAGCAATAGCAACATACTAAATGATCGGATGCTAAGCTAATGGAATGGGTCATGTCAATCAGATCATTCAAGTAATGATGTGATCCCGTTAATCAAATGACAACTCTTTGTCCATGGTTAGGAAACATAACCATCTTTGATTAACGAGCTAGTCAAGTAGAGGCATACTAGTGACACTCTGTTTGTCTATGTATTCACACATGTATTATGTTTCCAGTTAATACAATTCTAGCATGAATAATAAACATTTATCATGATATAAGGAAATAAATAATAACTTTATTATTGCCTCTAGGGCATATTTCCTTCAGTCTCCCACTTGCACTAGAGTCAATAATCTAGATCACATCGCCATGTGATTTAACATCAATAGTTCACATCTTTATGTGATTGGTTCACATCTCCATGTGACTAACACCCAAAGGGTTTACTAGATTCAATAATCTAGTTCACATCGCTATGTGATTTAAGACCCAAAAAGTGATCATGTTTTGCTTATGAGAGAAGTTTAGTCAATGGGTCTGTCACATTCAGATCCGCATGTATTTTGCAAATTTCTATGTCAACAATGCTCTGCATGGAGCTACTCTAGCTAATTGCTCCCATTTTCAATATGTATCCAGATTGATACTTAGAATCATCTAGATCAGTGTCAAAACTTGCATCGACGTAACCCTTTACGGCGAACCTTTTGTCACTTCCGTAATCGAGAAACATATCCTTATTCCAGTAAGGATAATTTTGACCGCTGTCCATTGATATACTCCTAGATCACTATTGTACTCCCTTGCCAAACTCAGTGGTAGGGTATACAATAGATCTGGTACACGACATGGCATACTTTATAGAACCTATGACCAAGGCATAGGGAATGACATCCATTCTCTTTCTATCTTCTGCCGTGGTCGGGCTTTGTGTCTTACTCAATTTCACACCTTGTAACATAGGCAAGAAACTCTTTCTTTGACTGTTCCATTTTGAACTACTTCAAAATCTTGTCAAGGTATGTATTTATTGAAAAAACTTATCAAGCGTCCTGATCTATCTCTATAGATCTTGATGCTCAATATGTAAGCAACTTCACCGAGGTCTTTCTTTGAAAAACTCCTTTCAAACACTCCTTTATGCTTTGCAGAATAATTCTACATTATTTCCGATCAATAATATGTCATTCACATATACTTATCAGAAATGCTGTAGTGCTCCCACTCACTTTCTTGTAAATACAGGCTTCACCGCAAGTCTGTATAAAACTATATGCTTTGATCAACTTATCAAAGCGTATATTCCAACTCCGAGATGCTTACACCAGTCCATAGATGGATCGCTGGAGTTTGCACATTTTGTTAACACCTTTAGGATTGACAAAAACTTCTGGTTGCATCATATACAACTCTTCTTTAAGAAATCCATTAAGGATTGCAGTTTTGTTATCCATTTGCCAGATTTCATAAAATGTGGCAATTGCTAACATGATTCGGACAGATCTAAGCATAGATACGAGTGAGAAACTCTCATCGTAGTCAACACCTTGAACTTGTCGAAACCCTTTTGCGACAATTCTAGCTTTGTAGATAGTAACACTACTATCAGCGTCCGTCTTCCTCTTGAAGATCCATTTATTTTCTATGGCTTGCCGATCATCGGGCAAGTCAACCAAAGTCCATACTTTGTTCTCATACATGGATCCCATCTCAGATTTCATGGCCTCAAGCCATTTTGCGGAATCTGGGCTCATCATCGCTTCCTCATGGTTCGTAGGTTCGTCATGGTCTAGTAACATAACTTCCAGAACAAGATTACCTACCACTCTGGTATGGATCTCACTCTGGTTTACCTACGAGATTCGGTAGTAACTTGATCTGAAGTTACATGATCATCATCATTAGCTTCCTCACTAATTGGTGTAGTAGTCACAGGAACAGATTTCTGTGATGAACTACTTTCTAATAAGGGAGAAGGTACAATTACCTTATCAAGTTCTACTTTCCTCCCACTCACTTCTTTCGAGAGAAACTCCTTCTCTAGAAAGGATCCATTCTTAGCAACGAATGTCTTGCCTTTGGATCTATGATAGAAGGTGTACCAAACTATCTCCTTTGGGTATCCTATGAAGACATATTTCTCCGATTTGAGTTTGAGCTTATCGAGATGAAACTTTTTCACATAAGCATCGCAACTCCAAACTTTAAGAAACGACAACTTTGGTTTCTTGCCAAACCATAATTCAGATTGTGTCGTCTCAACGGATTTAGATGGTGCCCTTTTTAACGTGAATGCAGCTGTCTCTAATGCATAACCCCAAAACGATAGTGGTAGATCGGTAAGAGACATCATAGATTGCACTATATCCAATAAAGTACGGTTATGACGTTCGGACACACCATTATGCTGTGGTCTTCCATGTGGCATGAGTTTGTGAAACTATTCCACATTGTTTTAATTGAAGACCAAACTCGTAACTCAAATATTTGTCTCCGCGATCAGATCGTAGAAACTTTATTTTCTTGTCACGATGATTTTCCACTTCACTCTAAAATTCTTTGAACTTTTCAAATGTTTCAGACTTATGTTTCATCAAGTAGATATACCCATATCTGCTCAAATCATCTCTGAAGTTCAGAAAATAACGACACTTGCCGTGAGCCTTAACACTCATCGGACCGCATACATCAGTATGTATTATTTCCAATAAGTCAGTTGCTCGCTCCGGAGAACGGAGTCTTAGTCATCTTGCCCATGAGGCATGGTTCGCAAGCATCAAGTGATTCATAATCAAGTGATTCCAAAATCCCATCAGCATGGAGTTTCTTCATGCACTTTACACCAATATGACATAAACGGCAGTGCCACAAATAAGTTGCACTATCATTATTAGCTTTGCATCTTTTGGTTTCAATATTATGATTATGTGTATCACTACGATCGAGATCCAACAAACTATTTTCATTGGGTGTGTAACCATATAAGGTTTTATTCATGTAAACAGAACAACAATTGTTCTCTAACTTAAATGAATAACCGTATTGCAATAAACATGATCAAATCATATTCATGCTCAACGCAAACACCAAATAACACTTATTTAGGTTCAACACTAATCCCGAAAGTATAGGGAGTGTGCGATGATTATCATATCAATCTTGGAACTATTTCCAACACACATCGTCACTTCACCCTTAACTAGTCTCTGTTCATTCTGCAACTCCCGATTCAAGTTACTAATCTTAGCAACTGAACTAGTACCAAATACTGAGGGGTTGCCATAAACACTAGTAAAGTACACATCAATAATCATGTATATCAAATATACTTATGTTCACTTTGCCATCCTTCTTATCCGCCAATTACTTGGGGTAGTTCCGCTTCCAGTGATCAGTCCCTTTGCAGTAGAAGCACTCAGTCTCAGGCTTAGGTCCAGACTTGGGCTTCTTCACTTGAGCAGCAACTTGCTTGCCATTCTTCTTGAAGTTCCCCTTCTTCCCTTTGCCCTTTACTTGAAACTAGTGGTCTTGTTAACCATCAACACTTGATGTTTTTCTTGATTTCTACCTTCGTTGATTTCAGCATCACGAAGAGCTTGGGAATTACTTTCGTCATCCCTTGCATATTATAGTTCATCACGAAGTTCTACTAACTTGGTGATGGTGACTAGAGAATTCTGTCAATCACTATTTTATCTGGAAGATTAACTCCCACTTGATTCAAGCGATTGTAGTACCCAGACAATCTGAGCACATGCTCACTGCTTGAGCGATTCTCCTCCATCTTTTAGCTATAGAACTTGTTGGAGACTTCATATTTCTCAACTCGGATATTTGCTTGAAATATTAACTTCAACTCCTGGAACATCTCATATGGCCCATGACGTTCAAAACGTCTTTGAATTCCCGATTCTAAGCCGTTAAGCATGGTGCACTAAACTATCAAGTAGTCATCATATTGAGCTAGCCAAACGTTCATAATGTCTGCATCTGCTCCTGCAATAGGTCTGTCACCTAGCGGTGCATCAAGGACATAATTCTTCTATGCAGCACTGAGGATAAACCTTAGATCACGGATCCAATCCGCATCATTGCTACTAACATCTTTCAACACAATTTTTCTCTAGGAACATATCAAAATAAACATATGAAAGCAACAACGCGAGCTATTGATCTACAACATAGATATGCTAATACTACCAGGACTAAGTTCATGATAAATTAAAGTTCAATTAATCATATTACTTAAGAACTCCCACTTAGATAGACATCCCTCTAATCCTCTAAGTGATCACGTGATCCAAATCAACTAAATCATAACCGATCATCACGTGAAATGGAGTAGCTTTCAATGGTGAACATCACTATGTTGATCATATCTACTATATGATTCACGCTCGACCTTTCGGTCTCAGTGTTCCGAGGCCATATCTGCATATGCTACGCTCGTCAAGTTTAACCTGAGTATTTTGCGTGTGCAAAACTGGCTTGCACCCGTTGTAGATGGACGTAGAGCTTATCACACCCAATCATCACGTGGTGTCTGGGCACGACCAACTTTGGCAACGGTGCATACTCAGGGAGAACACTTTTATCTTTATAATTTAGTGAGAGATCATCTTATAATGCTACCGTCAATCAAAGCAAGATAAGATGCATAAAAGATAAACATCACATGCAATCAATATAAGTGATATGATATGGACATCACCATCTTGTTCTTGTGATCTCCATCTCCGAAGCACCATCATGATCACCATCGTCACCGGCGCGACACCTTGATCTCCATCGTAGCATCGTTGTCGTCTCGCCAATCTTATGCTTCCACGACTACCGCTACCGCTTAGTGATAAAGTAAAGCATTACAGCGCGATTGCATTGCATACAATAAAGCGACAACCATATGGCTCCTGCTAGTTGCTGATAACTCGGTTACAAAACATGATCATCTCATACAATAAAATTTAGCATCATGTCTTGACCATATCACATCACAACATGCCCTGCAAAAACAAGTTAGACGTCCTCTACTTTGTTGTTGCAAGTTTTACGTGGCTGCTACGGGCTTAAGCAAGAACCAATCTTACCTACGCATCAAAACCACAACGATAGTTTGTCAAGTTGGTGCTGTTTTAACCTTCGCAAGGACCGAGCGTAGCCACACTCTGTTCAACTAAAGTTGGAGAAACTGTCACCCGCAAGCCACCTATGTGCAAAGCACGTCGGGAGAACCGGTCTCGCGTATGTGTACGCGTAATGTCGGTCCGGGCCGCTTCGTCCAACAATACCGCCGAACCAAAGTATGACATGCTGGTAAGCAGTATGACTTATATCGCCCACAACTCACTTGTGTTCTACTCGTGCAAATAACATCAACACATAAAACCTAGGCTCGGATGCCACTGTTGGGGAATGTAGTAATTTCAAAAAAAATTCCTACGCACACACAAGATCATGGTGATGCATAGCAACGAGAGGGGAGAGTGTGATCTACGTACCCTTGTAGATCGACAACGGAAGCATTTGGTTGATGTAGTCGTACGTCTCCATGGCCCGACCGATCAAGCACCGAAACTACGGCACCTCCGAGTTCTAGCACACGTTCAGCTCGATGACGATCCCCGGACTCCGATCCAGCAAAGTGTCGGGGAAGAGTTCCGTCAGCACGACAGCGTGGTGACGTTCTTGATGTACTACCATCCCAGGGCTTCGCCTAAGCACCGCTACAATATTGTCGAGGATTATGGTGGAAGGGGGTACCGCACACGGTTAAGAATATGATCACGTGGATCAACTTGTCTCTAGGGATGCCCCTGCCTCCGTATATAAAGGTTCAAGAGGGGGAGGCCGGCTGGCCATCATAGGGCACGCCAGGAGGAGTCCTACTCCCTCCGGGAGTAGGACTTCCCCCCCCAATCCTAGTTGGAATAGGATTCGCGAGGTGGGAACAGAGAGAGAGAGAAGGAGGGGGGCGCCGGCCCCCTCTCTCCTTGTCCTATTCGAACAAGGGGGGGGGGG
>NW_021287746.1:10157-15070 GCF_002162155.2 Triticum dicoccoides
GGGGCGCGCGGCCCAGCCCTGGCCGCCTCTTCTCTTCTTCCACTAAGGCCCATTAAGGCCCATGTACCTCCCGGGGGGTTCCGGTAACCTCCTGGTTTTCCGGTAAAATCCTGATATCACCCGGAACACTTCCGATATCCAAATATAGGCTTCCAATATATCAATCTTTATGTCTCGACCATTTCGAGACTCCTCGTCATGTCCGTGATCACATCCGGCACTCCGAACAAACTTCGGTACATCAAAATGCATACACTCATAATATAACTGTCATCGTAACCTTAAGCGTGCGGACCCTACGGGTTCGAGAACAATGAAGACATGACCGAGACATGTCTCCGGTCAATAACCAATAGCGGAACCTGGATGCTCATATTGGTTCCTACATATTCTCCGAAGATCTTTATCGGTCAGACCGCATAACAACATACGTTGTTCCCTTTGTCATCGGTATGTTACTTGCCCGAGATTCGATCATCGGTATCTCAATACCTAGTTCAATCTCGTTATCAGCAAGTCTCTTTACTCGTTCCGTAATACATCATCCCGCAACTAACTCATTAGTTGCAATGCTTGCAAGGCTTAAGTGATGTGCATTTCCGAGAGGGCCCAGAGATACCTCTCCGACATTCGGAGTGACAAATCCTAATATCGAAATACGCCAACCCAACATGTACCTTTGGAGACACCTGTAGAGCTCCTTTATAATCACCCAGTTACGTTGTGACGTTTGGTAGCACATAAAGTGTTCCTCCGGCACACGGGAGTTACATAATCTCATAGTTATAGGAACATGTATAAGTCATGAAGAAAGCAATAGCAACATACTAAACGATCGGATGCTAAGCTAATGGAATGGGTCATGTCAATCAGATCATTCAAGTAATGATGTGATCCCGTTAATCAAATGACAACTCTTTGTCCATGGTTAGGAAACATAACCATCTTTGATTAACGAGCTAGTCAAGTAGAGGCATACTAGTGACACTCTGTTTGTCTATGTATTCACACATGTATTATGTTTCCAGTTAATACAATTCTAGCATGAATAATAAACATTTATCATGATATAAGGAAATAAAGAATAACTTTATTATTGCCTCTAGGGCATATTTCCTTCACTTATAGCTCTAGTGCATCCGTTGCATGGCAATCCCTACTCACTCACATTGATATCTATTGATGGGCATCTCCATAGCCTGTTGACACGCCTAGTTGATGTGAGACTATCTTCTCCTTTTTGTCTTCTCCACAACCACCATTCTATTCCACCTATAGTGCTATGTCCATGGCTCACGCCCATGTATTGCGTGAAAGTTGAAAAGGTCTGAGAACGTCAAAAGTATGAAACAATTGCTTGGCTTGTCATCGGGGTTGTGCATGATGTGAATATTATGTAGGGATAGCTTTCTTTGGCCATGTTATTTTGAAAAGACATGATTGCTTTATTAGTAGGCATGAAGTATTATTGTTTTTATGTCAAATGATAGACTATTGCTTTGAATCACTCATATCTTAATATTCATTCCATGATTAGATTACATGATCAAGATTATGCTAGGTAGCATTCCACATCAAAAATTATCTTTTTTATCATTTACCTACTCGAGGACGAGCAGGAATTAAGCTTGGGGATGCTGATACGTCTCCGTCGTATCTATAATTTTTGATTGTTCCATGCCAATATTCTACAACTTTCCTATACTTTTGGCAACTTTTTATACTATTTTTGGGACTAACATATTGATCCAGTGCCCAGTGCCAGTTCCTGCTTGTTGCATGTTTTTTGTTTCACAGAATATCCATATCAAACGGAGTCCAAACGGGATAAAAACTGACGAAGATTTTTTTGGAATATATATGATTTTTGGGAAGAAAAATCCACGCGAGACAGCGCCCGAGGTGGCCACGAGGCAGGGGGACGCGCCTACCCCCCCGGGCGCGCCCCTGACCCTCGTGGGCCACCCGTAAGGCGGTTTGTGCCCTTCTTTCGCCGCAAGAAAGCTAATATCCGGATAGTAACTGTGTTAAAAATTTCAGCCCAATCGGAGTTACGGATCTATGGGAATATAAGAAACGGTGAAAGGGAAGAATCTGAGAACGCAGAAACAGAGAGACAGATCCAATCTCGGTGGGGCTCTCGCCCCTCCCATGCCATGGAGGCCAACGACCAGAGGAGAAACCCTTCTCCCATCTAGGGAGGAGGTCAAGGAAGAAGAAGACGAAGGGGCCCCCTCTCCCCTTCTCTTCCGGTGGCGCCGGAACGCTGCCGTGGCCATCATCATCATCACCACGATCTACACCAACACCTCCGCCATCTTCACCAACATCTCCATCACCTTCCCCTCTCTATCTACAGCGGTCCACTCTCCCGCAACCCGCTGTACCCTCTACTTGAACATGGTGCTTTATGCTTCATATTATTATCCAATGATGTGTTGCCATCCTATGATGTCCGAGTAGATTTTCGTTGTCCTATTGGTGGTTGATGAATTGCTATGATTGATTTAATTTGCTTGTGGTTATGTTGCTGTCCTTTGGTGCCCATCATATGATTGCGCGCGTGGATCACACCCTAGGGTTAGTTGTATGTTGAGAGGACTATGTATTGGAGGGCAAGAGTGACAGAAGCTTCAACCTAGCATAGAAATTGATGCATACAGGATTGAAGGGGGACCAATATATCTTAATGCTATGGTTGGGTTTTACCTTAAAGAACATTAGTAGTTGTGGATGCTTGCTAATAGTTCCAATCATAAGTGCATAGAATTCCTAGTCAGGGATGACATGCTAACAGTGCCCTCTCCCACATAATACTTGATATCGGTCTAGTAAAGTAGTCAATTGCTTAGGGGAAATTTCGCAACTCCTACCACCACTTTTCCACACTCGCTATATTTACTTTATTGTTTCTTTATCTAAATAGCCCCTACTTTTTATTTACGTACTTTTATTATCTTGCAAACCTATCCAACAACACCTACAAAGTACTTCTAGTTTCATACTTGTTCTAGGTAAAGCGAACGCCAAGCGTGTGTAGAGTTGTATCGGTGGTCGATGGAACTTGAGGGAATATTTGTTCTACCTTTAACACCTCGTTGGGTTCAACACTCTTACTTATCGTAAACTGTTACGATCCCCTATACTTGTGGGTTATCACCCATTAGTATATTGAGGCTATGTTCGGCCAGCTTGCGTGGGATCCCTGGCATATCCGAAGGGTGCCAGGCAAATATGTCCCAGTTTTCGCGCAGGAAATTTTGTAGTGCATCGTCAACTGTTGGGTTTAGTTGAGCTCTGATGGATGCCGTCTTCTTGGGGTCCATTGGGTGCTCCTAGAATTTGATTATTTCTTCTGTCGATTTAAACGAGTTGGATTTGGAGCATTTGTCGAGGATCACATTGTCCCTGTCTACTATGGAGCGTAGCGCGGTTAATTCTTCGGCCGCCAGGGCTTCGGATAGCGCCTCCAGGGCCAGGGATGCAGTTTTGTTTTCAGCGCAGAGTGCTATGTCCGGATCACTGACGAGGGTGATTATACTGTTTGGTCCGGGCATTTTGAGCTTCATATATCCGTAGTGAGGTATAGCTTGGAAGCGTGTAAAAGCATCCCACCCTAACAGGGCGTCATATCCGCTGCTGAAAAGGGCCACTTGGAAGGTTATTTCTTCGCACCGATAGTTCTCCGGCGATCCGAATACCACGTCAAGTGTGATTTTTCCCGCGTGCTACCTCTTTTAGCACTGCGTTGGTTTTCCCCGAAGAGGAAGAGATGATGCAGCAAAGTAGCGTAAGTATTTCCCTCAGGTTTTGAGAACCAAGGTATCAATCCAGTAGGAGGCTACGCGCAAGTCCCTCGTACCTGCACAAAACAAATAAATCCTCGCAACCAACGCAAATAGGGGTTGTCAATCCCTATGAGGCCACTTTCGAGAGTGAGATCTGATAGATATGATAAAGATAATATTTTTGGTATTTTTATGATAAAGATGCAAAGTAAAATAAAGGTAAAGTAAATAGCAAAGTAGTAGGATAACAATATTATAAAGATAGACCCGGGGGCCATAGGTTTCACTAGTGGCTTCTCTTGAGAGCATAACTATTCTACGGTGGGTGAACAAATTACTGTTGAGCAATTGACAGAATTGAGCATAATTATGAGAATATCTAGGCATGATCATGTATATAGGCATCACGTCCGAGACAAGTAGACCGACTCCTGCCTGCATCTACTACTATTACTCCACTCATCGACCGCTATCCAGCATGCATCTACAGTATTAAGTTAAAAACAGAGTAACGCCTTAAGCAAGATGACATGATGTAGAGGGATAGACTCATGCAATATGAAGAAAACCCCATCTTGTTATCCTCGATGCCAACAATACAATATGTGCCTTGCTGCCCTTACTGTCACCGGGAAAGGACACCGCAAGATTGAACCCAATGCTAGCACTTCTCCCATTGCAAGAAAGATCAATCTAGTAGGCCAAACCAAACTGATAATTCGAAGAGACTTGCAAAGATAACCAATCATACATAAAAGAATTCAGAGAAGATTCAAATATTATTCGTAGATAGACTTGATCATAAACCCACAATTCATCGATCTCAACAAACACACCGCAAAAAGAAGATTACATCGAATAGATCTCCACAAGACAGGGGGAGAACATTGTATTGAGATCCAAAAAGAGAGAAGAAGCCATCTAGCTACTAACTATGGACCCGTAGGTCTGAGATAAACTACTCACACTTCATCGGAGGGGCTATGGTGTTGATGTAGAAGCCCTCCGTGATCGATGCCCCCTCTGGCGGAGCTCCGGAACAGGCCCCAAGATGGGATCTCGTGGATACAGAAAGTTACGGCGGTGGAATTAGGGTTTTGGCTCCTGTTCTGATCGTTTGGGGTA
>NW_021287747.1:0-7477 GCF_002162155.2 Triticum dicoccoides
CCTCCCCTCCCCAATATAAATACCCAAGCACCCCCCCTCTAAACACATCAAACCAACACCTCTCCTCTCCTCTCCGCCGCCCCACGCCGCGCCGCCGCACCACCCAAGCCGCACCTCACCCCGCGCCTCTCACCCGCGCCGCCGCCCTTGTGCATCGCCGCCGCGCCCAACGCCGCCCAACCCCGAGCCCTAGTGCCGCCACCGCCACCATACACCGCCACCGCCGCCATGCGTCACCGCGCCGCCGCCGCCCTGCGTCAACGCCGCCGTCGTCGCCGTTCGCCGGAGGTACCGCGCCGCGTCTCTTCTTTCCCTCGGTTCGGTTTTTCTTATAAACCGTTCCGATTCTTTTCTTCTCTACCGATTCGTTTTCTTTCCGATTTTTCGCTAAACCGTTCCGGTGTTCTAGATCGGTTTTTCGTTCGATCTCTTTTCCGAAAACCCTAGATTGGTTTTCGTTCTTCTTTCGGACCGTTCGTCTCAACGAACGTGATCACCGATTATTTCCCGATTAACGACGTCTGTTCGTATAACCGTTCTTCTTTTTCTTCTCGTCGGATTTATTCCGCGATCGCGATCTCAGATCCGATCTTCGTTCTAGTTTATCTTCTCGCTCGTTTATCGGAATCAGGTGATTCAAGCGCCTGAAGTTTCATCTCGAAACCGCCGTTCCGTCTACTCAACTTGAACAAGCTTTTGCTACAGTAAAATTTTGACCTAGATTCAACTTGCTAGAACCGAGTTGTTTTCTTCCGCCGTTTGTTTTTCGTCGTTTGTTCGGCTCGTTCTTTCTTTGCAACCGGAGTTCTTAAGTTGAACTTTCTGGTTCGTTCTCTTGTTCGATTTTTCCCTGTGCATTAGATGAGTACTTATTGTGTGGTTACTATTGTTTGCTTACGATAGATCGACCGGAGTGTGACGAGTAGATCTATCACGAGTTTTGAGTGCGAATCATCTTCATCAACATTGCAGGCAAGTTCACACTTTGATCATACCTTTTCTACAACCCATGTTTTATTGCATTAGATCAATCCTCACACATTGCATGATTAGGATCTAATTAAATTGTGGGATGGGAAGTAGATGAGGTAGTACCTATTACCTGTATTATTATGAAACCTTTGGGAGTTACTCTACGTTTGCTTATATTGCCATGCTATGCTAGTAGACGTGGATTGGGTGAGTGATATCCATGACAGATGTGAGATTGATAATTTTAATGGTTTATCTAAGGTGGCAACTTAAACACACATCTGGGTGGATTGAGGCACCTGATGTCTATCAGGACTTGCCTGTTTTTTTTGGACCGCCACCCAGGCTCAAAGGGATCATAAGATCTTTCATGCTAGAAACTTCCGTGTGCAGCCACATGCTACTATGGGCTCTAGCATAGTTGACTAAGTTGTGCGAACTCTTACGGGGTAGACTAGCAGATGTAGGGGATGTAGGTGTACCGGTTTACCCCACATGTAAGGTGCTAGCGCTTCTGAAAGACTATGTCTCGGTCATCCGTCTTCTCAAACACCCTGTAGTGCGAGAAACCAAACGGAGGCGATCGAGTCTTGTGGGAAAAGTGCGCAAACCTCTGCAGAGTAACAAACTAATCATGATTAGCCGTGTCCCCGGTTATGGACATTTTGAGTATCTAGTTCTTGGATTATCCTGTTGATCTCAACACGTTACTTATTATAATTTGTTTGGGTTTATTGAGTACTTTTAATTGGGATTGAGGATGCTGTCAACCATTCTCAATGTTTAACAACCACCATGATAGTTAAATAAATTTTATTCCTTTGAAGTAGGGAAAAATTGGCTTTTCGCAAAAACTGTAATCATAGAGCTTTCCACCAGCCATATATGCATGTAGTATAGCCTATTCTTTCATTACTCTCTATGTGTTACATTGCCAGCATATTCCATGTGCTGACCCGTTTTCGGGCTGCAACTTTTCATGTTGCAGACTTTTCAGACGACGAGTAAGTGGTACGTTAGGGTTACGATTTCCTATACTCAACTTTGCCGTTGGTGTTGATGGGAATCCACAACCTTGTTGCTTCCGCTATATTTTGGATTGAGGTAATAGTATTTACGTTACTTTATACATGTGATTTACCTCTGTTATAAATCCTTCGAGTACTGTGTGTGTCAGCATACTGATCCAGGGATGACACATAAGCACAGAGACTTGATCCATTTGGGTCGGGTCGCTACAAGATGGTATCAGAGCACATGTTGACTGTAGGACGTGACCCTAGCAACTGGCAAGCCAATAGCAAAGATTTTTCTCTACAACTTTCCCTTTCAAAAGATCTTTTACCTCTCTTCTCTTCTGAGCTTATTCAAAGTTCTTTTTAGTGAGACCATACCCCTTTTCCCTTTTGACCACACGAAGATTCGACTGATGAGACCACTCCAAGAAGTACAAGATATCGGACAACTAAGACCATTTGGAATGAAGAGGATTTTACCGTGTAAATGGAAACTACAACTGTTGAAGACTCCGAAGACTTGGAAAATTTGAAGGCTCTGAAGAATTCCCAAATTTGTATGACCCAGGAAGGCTACCTTATGGAACCTGGCAGACTATGGAAGTTATCAATACCGAGATCAAGGTGTATCGGAGAAAGACCGGAGCATGGAGAGTTAGTAACTCAAAGTTTTGTCAAGAAAACCCTAAGGCAGGAGTTATTAACTCATGGAAATGACAAGAGCAAAATAAAAAAAAAACACGGCTATCCATGATGTTATCGCCCGCCTATGCTATTGTCACCGTGCGGAGTTAAAGCATGCAGATGCATGGAAGGATTTGATGGAAGAAGGCTGACGGAGCACCTATCATAATATGAAGTTTTAACCTTAGCTGGTGTATTCACCAGGATCTGGAGTGTTACATCAGGAAGTTAAGATGGACCTACAAGAAGCAATATTTGACAATAAGGCAATTGGTGAAGAACTCAGGACCCAGAAGCTGAAAGTAGACAAGATGAAGGAGCAAAACATCGAGATACCGAAGATTTGACAATAACTGAAGGACAGTAGGATCATGGCTCATGTCAAGGATGTTGAAACCGGCAGTTGGAACATAACTCCAGAAATATTGAAGGACGTCGCGAGAGACTTCGCGTCAACAGAGATGATCTGGCAAAAGAACTTGAGCAGGACAAGCACGATTGGAAGAAGCCATCGGAGACATGAACATGACTTGAAGAGTTTGGAGACGTTGAAGATTCATTGACCTTTAGAAGACCAAACCCCTATTATATACCTACGTTAGATGCGACGTTTGTGAGCTGTCATTTGTTTGATGTTTTTTCGACAGCCACAACAAAATCTGTCTTTTCAAAACTTTTGCTTGTATTGTGTGCATTCCTCTCTCTTGATCTCTCTTATCTCACCCCAAACCCTTGAACCCAATAGAGGATGAATGGCGATGAGCTTGTATTTTCTGGACCGATGAGTCAATTGGAGACAGATCATGTCTTCATGTGTTCCCTCTGCGAGGAGTTAAACGGATTGGAGTTAAGGGACAGTTAGCCCCGAGGTTTGTAGGACCATACCACGTATTGGAGCGTATGGAGAAGTGGCCAACAAGTTAGAGTCACCCGGAGGACTGTCAGGAGTTCAAGATGTGTTTTACGTTTCCCAGTTGAAGAAGTGCCATGCAGAGATGGCCAAATTTCCCCTATAAGGACGCTTGACCGCGGAAAGGATAATGATGTGGAGTATGGATTTCATAAGTATAAGTTTTATCACGGTATGTGGGACATCCCACGAGGATGAAGAGATGAAGTGTTATTGGATATAAAGGAGGTATGATGTTGGAAATATGGATCAATGGAAATTCCATGAAGAGTCTGAGTAATCATGTCCCCGTTTGGTGCAAATATAAGGAAAAGAGACAGTACATTTGGATGGATTTTAAGTATGCCAGGAAGTTGGATGTTGGGATAATGATCAGTTGCCCAGATGATGAGTTCAAGATTTGCAAGTGATGAGATGGGCCATAACCCACAGGCCCCAGGACCTGCCAAGAAGCAAGCACACTCTTGCTGAAGGAAAAACCCTGGAAGAAGTTACGACTTGTATCAACCGACGATTCTATAGGAGTTTACGCAAAACCTGAGAGTTGTTAAGTAACGATAGATGTTTGTTTGGCTTGCAGAATCAATGGATTTTTCGAACTTGGTTCGTCGACAAGAAGAATTCTGCAATGCTTGTGAGGATGACCGAGTGTTAGAATGCGAGATTCGCTAAACCATGTACAAGGAAATGATTTGGGTGCGGGATGGATTGATCACCATACCGACTTACTCTTATTATTCGCTTTGCTATATGGGATGGTAAATCTGAGTGACTTACCTATAGTGGAGAGACGACGATCAAAACCTTGTTTGAACCTTAGAAAGGTATAGGTATTTTTTCCCTTGTACACGGCAGTTGTTGCCAACCGTAGGTTATACGGTGAGGTTCAACCCAGACCCTTTCCTGCAGGAGAAACCATAAATTGTTGACCACCACGAGATATCGATAGTTGTTTAGCATTGGCGTCAGACCCGTCAGCTATGAAGACCCAGTTTCGGGATAACCTTACCAAGATGAAAGGACAAAGGAATTGAGGAAAAGGTTATGCCACTACCGGAAGAGCCCAGAGAAGGGATTATCTGAGAAGACTGACACTGTCAACGATAAGGATGGAGTATATGAGTTTTGATGGAACCGTAACAATGTTTCTAAGGGTGGTAGCACCCGAGACCTCGGAGATGATCGATGGACTTTGAGAAGACCCCAAACCCTAACCTATTCTTTCTAGCCTCTCCGAATCTCGAGGACGAGATTCATTTTAAGGGTGGTAGTTTGTAACATCCCAAAATTCTAAATTTTGGAATGTTATAAACAAATAGATAGATTTGATTGATTGCTTGATTGATTGACTGAAAGTGAGTGAATTCGAAACTTTTGGAAGTTAAATGAGAGGGAATAAAAGGACTTTCCCAAACTTTCATTTTTGCATTTTATGCTCTCCGTGAATTCAAATGCTTTTCAAACACAAAACCCTAGAGAGAAGATGACATGACTTCTTCCATTTATTTAAATGACAAGGGGTGTTGAGAATATTTGAATTTCATTTGGAAATATTCCAATTCTGAAACTTTATGCGACTCAATGATTTTCACGAGAGAAGATAAAATGACTTCTTCAAATTATATGAAATATGAGTTGGGAGTTTCAAAGAATTAAATTCAAAGCCCCTTTGAATTTATTTTCAATTTGGAATAGATCATCATGCATACTTTATTTTCTTGCATTTTGGTCGATCCTAGAAATTTCACGCAACTCAAGGACCCTTGGAGAGAGTTGGAGATTTCGTTATTTTCATATTTGAGAGTTTTCTCGAATTGAAAAGAGGATCATTTGATTTATTTATTTCATCTTCAATTATTTTTCCGTTATCAAAAAATAGAGAGGGAATAATATGACTTTCCCAAATTTAGGAAAAATGAAGATATAATAAATATATCAATTTTGCTTTCCGGTGTTTATTTGCATTTTATTTGGATAGGGAAAAATGCGCGTTTTCAAAAATTGCATTTTAGGTCCGGAGAAAAGTTCATTTTGTTCGGCTCATTTTTAGGAGTCGGGGAAAGTTTACTGTATTAATTTTGGAGTTCGTTTAGATTTTTTTTTTATTTTGTAGCCCCGCGCCGCGTCACCTTTTCTTTTCTCGGATCGTTTTCTTCTAATTGTTCCGATTCTTTTCTTCTCTAAACCGTTCCGGTTTTCTAGATCAGTTTTTCGTTCGGATTTCTTCTCCGAAACCCTAGATCGGATTCGTTTTCTTCTCCGATTTAGTTGCCTTTTACCGTTCGCCGGACCGTTCGTCCTAACGAACGTGATCACCGGATTCTTCTAGGTTAATGAACGTCCGTTCGTATAACCGTTCGTCGTTCTCTTTTCTCGTCGGATTTATTCCGCGATTCTTCCGATCGTGATTTCAGATCCGATCTTCTTTCTAGTCTATCTTCTTGCTCGTTTATCGGAATCAGGTGATTCAAATGCCTGGAGTTTCGCCTCGAAACCGCCGTTCCGACTAACCAACTTAAACTAAGTTTTGTTACTGTAAAATTTTGACCTAGTTTCAACTTGCTAGAACCGAGTTGTTTTCTTTCGTCGTTTGACTTTCGATGCTTTATTTGATTCGATTCTTTTGCAACCAGGGTTCTTAAGTTGAACTCTCTGGTTAGATCTTTTATTCGAGATTTCCCTGTGCATTAGATGAGTACTTATTGTATGCTTGTTGTTTGTCTGCGATAGATTACCCGGATTGCGCCGCTTGTTACTTCGAAACCCTAGGACTCGCGGATCATCAGCAAGGCAAGTAACACTTTGATCATACCTTTTCTACAACCCATGTTTTATTGCATTAGATCAATCCTCACACATTGCATGATTAGGATCTAATTAAATTGTGGGATGGGAAGTAGATGAGGTAGTACCTATTACCTGTATTATTATGAAACCTTTGGGAGTTACTCTACGTTTGCTTATATTGCCATGCTATGCTAGTAGACGTGGATTGGGTGAGTGATATCCATGACAGATGTGAGATTGATAATTTTAATGGTTTATCTAAGGTGGCAACTTAAACACACATCTGGGTGGATTGAGGCACCTGATGTCTATCAGGACTTGCCTGTTTTTTTTGGACCGCCACCCAGGCTCAAAGGGATCATAAGATCTTTCATGCTAGAAACTTCCGTGTGCAGCCACATGCTACTATGGGCTCTAGCATAGTTGACTAAGTTGTGCGAACTCTTACGGGGTGGACTAGCAGATGTAGGGGATGTAGGTGTACCGGTCTACCCCACATGCTAGTGCTTCTGAAATACTATGTCTCGGTCATCCGTTTCTCAAACACCATGTAGTGCGAGAAAACAAACGGAGGCGATCGAGTCATGTGGGGAAAAGTGCGCAAACCTCTGCAGAGTAACAAACTAATCATGATTAGCCGTGTCCCCGGTTATGGACATTTTGAGTATCTAGTACTTGAATATCGAGTGAATCTCAACATGTTACTTCTAATTAATGTTGTTGGGTTTTAATTATTTTTAATTGGGATTGAGAATGCTGTCAACCATTCTCAATGTTTCACAACCACCATGATAGTTAAATAAATTTATTCCTTTGTAGTAGGGAAAAATTGGCTTTACGCAAAAACCTTATAACCATAGAGCTTTTCCACCAGCCATATATGCATATAGTGATAGCCATTGTTCATTATTCTCTATGGTGTGAATTTGCCAGTACATTCAATGTACTGACCCGTTTCGGGCTGCAACGTCTTATGTTGCAGGTTTCTTACGACGAGTAAGTGATACGTTAGGGTTACGATTTCTGCACTCAACTTTGCCGTTGGTGTTGATGGGAAACCACAACCTTGTTGCTTCCGCTATATTTTGGATTGAGGTAATAGTATTTA
>NW_021287748.1:0-1099 GCF_002162155.2 Triticum dicoccoides
ATGGTTTAGTTGATTTGGATCACGTGATCACTTAGAGGATTAGAGGGATGTCTATCTAAGTGGGAGTTCTTTAATAATATGATTAATTGAACTTAAAATTTATCATGAACTTAGTCCCTGATAGTATCTTGCTTGTTTATGTTGATTGTAGATAGATGGCTCGTGCTGTTGTTCCGTTAAATTTTAATGCGTTCCTTGAGAAAGCAAAGTTGAAAGATGATGGTAGCAATTACACGGACTGGGTCCGTAACTTGAGGATTATCCTCATTGCTGCACAGAAGAATTACGTCCTGGAAGCACCGCTGGGTGCCAGGCCTGCTGCTGAAGCAACGCCAGATGTTATGAACGTCTGGCAGAGCAAAGCTGATGACTACTCGATAGTTCAGTGTGCCATGCTTTACGGCTTAGAATCGGGACTTCAACGACGTTTTGAACGTCATGGAGCATATGAGATGTTCCAGGAGTTGAAGTTAATATTTCAAGCAAATGCCCGGATTGAGAGATATGAAGTCTCCAATAAGTTCTATAGCTGCAAAATGGAAGAGAACAGTTCTGTCAGTGAGCATATACTCAAAATGTCTGGGTATAATAATCACTTGATTCAATTGGGAGTTAATCTTCCAGATGATTGCGTCATTGACAGAATTCTTCAATCACTGCCACCAAGCTACAAGAGCTTCGTGATGAACTATAATATGCAAGGGATGAACAAGACTATTCCCGAGCTCTTCGCAATCCTAAAAGCTGCGGAGGTAGAAATCAAGAAGGAGCATCAAGTGTTGATGGTTAACAAGACCACTAGTTTCAAGAAAAAGGGCAAAGGGAAGAAAAAAGGGAACTTCAAAAAGAACGGCAAGCAAGTTGCTGCTCAAGAGAAGAAACCCAAGTCTAGACCTAAGCCTGAAACTGAGTGCTTCTACTGCAAGCAGACTGGTCACTGGAAGCGGAACTGCCCCAAGTATTTGGCGGATAAGAAGGATGGCAAGGTGAACAAAGGTATATGTGATATACATGTTATTGATGTGTACCTTACCAATGCTCGCAGTAGCACCTGGGTATTTGATACTGGTTCTGTTGCTAATATTTGCAACTCGAAACA
>NW_021287749.1:0-6573 GCF_002162155.2 Triticum dicoccoides
TAGGAAGACGGAGGTGGATCCTCGGTGATGTATTGAAGTGGTGAGTAGTGGACTCGTGTGCGCAAAACCATTTTAAGTTGGAGTATCGTAGGATAGTCTAGCCAAGAGTCAAAGCTGGCTTGCTGCAATAACTCCACCAACCCTTCTTGATACTAAGCATGTATGTAGGATCTGATGTAAGTCTTGCTGAGTACCTTTGTACTCATGTTGCTATAATCTACATTTTTACAGAAGACGCTGCAACCCCTTCTGATGGGTTCTATGTAGACGTTGACATCAACGAGTAGGCTAAAGACCCAGGTGGTGACCCTGAGCTTGTGAAGGACCACGTAGTATAGCTAGGCTTCCAAGCCTCTTTTATTTTACTAGTTGTCTGTACTCAGACAATGTACTTCCGCTGCTGGTTTGTATGACTGTATGACTTGAATGCTGGGTGGTGTGACCCGTATCTTTGTGTATGCTATGTATGGCTCCCTGAGCCTTAAATAAAGTACTTGTGTCGTAGAGTCATGTTGTGATGCTTCGATGTATTTGCACATATCGAGCATATTGTGTGTATGATTGAAATGCTTGGTATGTGTGGGATCTGACTATCTAGTTGTTTATCTTTAGTAGCCTCTCTTACCGGGAAATGTCTCCTAGTGTACCGCTGAGCCATGGTAGCTTGCTACTGCTCTGGAACACTTAGGCTGGCCGGCATGTGTCCTTCTTCGTTCCTGTGTCTGTCCCTTCGGGGAAATGTCACGCTTTGAGTACTGGAGTCCTGTTAGCCCGCTACAGCCCGGTTTATCGGAGTCCTGTTAGCCCAGTGCTACAGCCCGGACCCACTTGCTGATGACCGACACGTTCGAAGCTGGGTCATGGATGCCTGTCCCTGTAAGTCTGTGCCACTTTGGGTTTACGACTAGTCATGTCAGCCCGGGCTCTTTATCATATGGATGCTAGCGACACTATCATATACGTGAGCCAAAATGCGCAAACGGTCCCGGGCAAAGGTAAGGAGACACCCGTGGGGATACCGTGCGTGAGGCCGCAAAGTGATATGAGGTGTTACCGGCTAGATCGATGTGACATCGAGTCGGGGTCCTGACAGCGTTGGCATCAGAGCCGGACTGCCTGTAGGTTCTCCAAGCCAAACTGGTCGATGTTGAGTCTAGAAATTCTTTAGTTATATGTAGGGGAATTGTTTGTGGGTTGGAACGTAAGGCTCTTTTTACTCCTCTATCTTATGACATTCTGATCTGAGTCAGTCCATTCTTCCACCGGGGGTTAAGGAATTAGGATCTATACTCTCTACCAGGATCACGTGTTACTAATCAGTAATACCTTATAGGTATGATGGATACAAGCCTAGTTCAGTTCTTTTACCACATTATGTTGCTAGGATGGTCTCAGAACTTTGATATGATGATGTTGAGTGTGTATGAAATCCTTTGTCAAATGTCTCAAATCCTTCTTGAGCATTTACAGCTGTTATGCTGCCGAAAATTTGCTAGAAATTCTAATGCCTTTGCATTATGATTGTGCTTTCAGATGGCCACTCGCGACCTCAATCAAGTGGTTCGCCTGACTCGATGCCTAGATGTACCCGGCCATACTGCCAAGTTGGTTAGGGTAATGACTGAGGCTGGATACCGCTGGTATCCTGAGTACACGGTCGAAGAGCAATTCCGAGACTTTAATCAAAGCCAGTATCTCTGCACTGTCAGGATATTTCCATCTTATCCTGGATCCACCGAGCCTCTTCACTGCTCTTATGGACTCGGGATTACTATTGAGATGGCTGTGCAGGATGCCGCCTACTCTATGATGACCATTATGCGAGTCAGATCTGGTATATTTCGGGACTCTGATTTCCGGTATATGCCAGGATCACTTCCGGGAGCACAAGGGTATCTCCAGGCTATTTATGCTGACCCCACTCAGGAGGATTCACGGACTCGCACCACTGCTGAGATGCTCGAGGATAAGGACCGTGAAAATCGGGCCTTGAGGTTAGAGCTCTTCAATACCCGTGCTGACCACTTGGCCACTTTGACTCGGTTCGCACCGGCGGTGCAAGCTGGATTCTCAGATATGCGCGATCTCTATCCTGTGAGATCTGCTCTGCCAGACGTGATGGTTTGGCGTGATGTAGGAGGCATCACCCCACCTCGCGGTCCCCGCAGGCCACCGTCTGTTGGTCCAAGGCCTCATCCTAGCCCCTATGGTCCTCAAGCTCCGCGAGATCGTCTGTTTCCGGATGATCATGTTGAGCTTCCAGGCTATGGAGGTGACTTTTATGAGGACTACTACGGATCGGTCTGAGTTAGTGGTAGTATCACTAGTTCGCACTAGCTGTGTCGTCTATCGTCCCGCGTGACTCGTGGGATATGACCTAGTTTGTACTCTTTCCGGAGGTGTAGAAGAATAATGTATAGGAGCTTGGAATGCCTCCGATGAGATGTAATCCTTTTCTCACCGTAATAGTACTTTGTTTGGTCTTGTACTAAACCCTGTATGGTGTGTATGACGATGGAATAAAAGAAGCAGTTTCTGTTTTTACCATGTCATACGGATGATCATCTTGCATTTCGAGTTATTCCTTACATTCTGTATCCTATGTCGGAATTTTATCATTCTGACTAAATCATTGTCTTGTTACCTAGGATGGTCAACACGCGCGCTAACCCTGCTTCTCAAGAGCAGGCCGAAGGCAGTGAAGGCAGGAACGAAAATCTGCCTCATCCTCCTTCACTAGCCGAGGTTATGATGGAAGCTGAGAGAAACAAGCGGGAGACCAACCGTTTGTTGGAGCGTATTGAACAGAACACGGCACACCATCAGAGGACTAACGTGGTGTCACTCAGTGATTTTATCAAATTACATCCACCCACGTTCCACCACTCCGTCGAGCCTCTCGACGCTGATGACTGGCTTCGCAGTATCTCTCACAAACTGCGTTCCGCGCTGGTAGCGGAGGCTGACAAGGTCACCTTTGCTGCATATCATCTTGAAGGCCCCGCCAGTCTATGGTGGGAAAATTATGGAGCTATGCGCCCAGTGGGCCATGTCACTACTTGGGCTGAGTTCAGCGAGGCTTTCCGTGGGCTTGCCCCGTCCTATTCGTCAAGAAGAAGGATGGTACGGACCGGATGGTTGTAGATTACCGACCTGTCAATTTGGTCACAATCAAGAACAAATATCCGCTTCCCAGGATCAACGACCTGTATGATCAGCTCGCTGGATCCTCAGTCTTCTCCAAGATGGATTTGAGGTTGGGCTACCATCAAATCAAAATCAGAAACGGGGACATTCCTAAAACGGCCTTTGTTACTCGTTATGGCCAATACGAGTACACCGTCATGTCCTTCGGTTTAACCAACGCTCCAGCCACCTTTTCTCGGTTAATGAACTCAATCTTCATGGAGTATTTGGATAAATTCGTTGTAGTTTACCTCGATGATATACTCATCTACTCCAAGAACGAGGAAGAACATGCCGAACATCTAAGGCTAGTGTTGCAGAAACTTCGAGAGCATCGCCTTTATGCCAAATTTTCTAAATGTGAATTCTGGTTGCCAGAAGTGACCTATCTGGGTCATGTAATATCTGGTAAAGGTATTGCTGTTAACCCTGAGCGAGTTCAAGCCGTCCTTAATTGGACTCCACCTGAATCGGTCAAGCAAGTTTGGAGTTTTCTAGGCTTAGCGAGCTATTGTCGTCGCTTTGTCGAGAACTTCTCCAAGGTTGCCAAACCTCTAACCGAACTCCTCAAGAAAGATAAGAAGTTCGAGTGGACTCCACAATGTGAGCACAGCTTTCAGGAACTGAAAAGACGCCTGACTTCTGCTCCCGTACTGGTACCGCCAGACTTCTCCAAAGACTTTGTTATCTACTGCGACGCCTCGCGACAAGGACTAGGTTGCATTCTCATGCAAGATCGACACGTAATTGCCTACGCTTCACGGCAATTGCACCCACACGAGGAGAATTATCCTACTCATGATCTAGAGCTTGCAGCTGTAGTCTATGCACTTAAGACCTGGCGACATTACCTCCTCGGTAATCGTTGCGAAATATTCACTGATCACCAAAGTTTGAAGTACATCTTCACCCAACCGGATCTGAACCTCAGGCAAAGACGTTGGGTTGAATTGATCACAGACTTCGACTTAGGAATAACCTACACCCCAGGGAAAGCCAACATCATGGCTGATGCGCTAAGTCGTAAATCTTATTGTAACAATCTGATGTTACAACAAAGTCAACCGCTTCTCCATGAGGAATTTCGGAAGCTTAACCTTCACATTGTTCCTCAAGGATTTATTTCCACCTTGGTGGCGAAACCTACTCTTACGGATCAAATCATCGCTGCCCAAAAGCGAGATAAGGGAATATCTAAAATCAAAGAGAACATTGCTAGCGGAGGTGCTAGTTGTTTCTCCACAAATGATCATGGTGTTGTGTACTTTGAGAACCGTCTAGTGGTTCCCAAGAACCAGCATCTACGGCAGTTGATCCTTAAGGAGGCTCATGAATCCCCTCTCACCATTCATCCCGGTAGTACTAAGATGTATCAGGACCTACGCCAGAGGTTCTGGTGGACTAGGATGAAGAGAGAAATTGCTCAGTATATTGCAAATTGCGACGTCTGTCGTCGTGTAAAAGCAGAGCACCAACGGCCTGCTGGCACCCTTCAACCCTTAGCTATTCCTGAATGGAAATGGGATAAAATTGGTATGGATTTCATTACCGGTTTTCCCAGGACCAAGAGAGGGAATAATGCTATTTTCGTCGTGGTCGATCGTCTTTCCAAAGTAGCCCATTTCCTACCTGTTCGAGAGTGTATAACCGCTAGTCAGCTGGCAGACCTATACATCTCCCGAATAGTGTCCCTTCATGGTGTTCCTTTGGAAATTAACTCGGATCGAGGAAGTCTTTTCACCTCTCGATTTTGGGAAAGTTTCCAAAATGCTATGGGAACTCGTCTCTCCTTTAGCACCGCCTTCCACCCTCAGTCGAGTGGTCAAGTGGAACGCGTCAACCAAATTCTAGAAGACATGCTTCGAGCCTCTGTTATCTCATTCGGAATGGACTGGGAGAAGTGCCTTCCATTTGCCGAATTCGCTTACAACAACAGCTATCAATCTAGCTTGGGTAAAGCCCCTTTTGAAGTTCTCTATGGACGACGGTGCCGAACACCCCTTAACTGGTCAGAGACCGGGGAAAGACAATTCTTTGGCCCGGACATGATTCAGGAAGCAGAAGAACAAGTTCGCATCGTTCGTGAAAAGTTGAAAACAGCCCAATCTCGTCAAAAGAGTCAATATGACCGAAAACATAAGGCTATGACTTTCGAGGTTGACGAGAAGGCATATCTTCGGGTCACCCCTCTGAAGGGAACCCATCGTTTCGGTATCAAAGGCAAATTGGCTCCTCGTTACATTGGACCTTTTCGCATTCTTGCCAAACGAGGGGAAGTTGCCTACCAGCTGGAACTACCTCCGCATCTCTCCAGAGTCCACGATGTCTTCCACGTTTCTCAACTCAGGCGTTGCTTCTCGGATCCTATCCGTGAAGTGGACCACGAAACGCTTGATCTCCAAGATAATCTTACATATCGAGAGTACCCCGTTCGTATCCTCGATCAGGCCGAACGTATCACCCGACGTCAGAACATCAAGTTCCTCAAAGTACAATGGTCGCACCATTCTGAGGATGAAGCAACCTGGGAAAGGGAGGATCGTCTTCGACTTGAGTACCCCGCCTTCTTCCCGGAGGAACCCAAATCTCGGGACGAGATTCTTTTGAGTGGGGGTGAGTTGTCACACCCTAGATAGTCATGCATTAGAGTGTTGCATCATGTTTACTCTTTCATCAGAAACTTGAAATGGGGATCTATGAAACCCTCAGAATCATTTTGAAAATGACCCAAATAAAAATTTCTCCAAAAGGGTCCAAGAAAATGCTCATGTTGATCTCTGAAAATATTGGACAGAGATAAAAATCAAACCAATATTTTTAGTGGCTCATGGACATTTATTTTGGGCATTTGGAATTAATGCATAAATATTTGCTTTGGAAATATATTTCTATATATATTAATATATGTCCAAATATTATGCCAATTATAAAGGAGCTCTGGAATAATATATCTAGCCCCTGAAAAATTTGGCATAAGTTAAATAAATGATTTAATATATTATTTAAATCAGAACAAATGTCAGAAATTAGAAAACAGAAAAAAATAAAAGGGAGAAGCTTACCTGGGCTCCTCTAGTGTGCAGCCCATCCAGCTGGCCGGCCCAGCCAGCGGGCGGCCCAGCCCGTCTCCCTCCTCTGTCGTCTTCGTCCCGACAGAGGGAGGGGAGTGTGGCCGGCGCGCGCGCGCGCCACCGCGCCACGCCACCTCTCTCCCTGCCTGCCTGCCCTCCCCTCCTCGCCTCGATGCCCTGGACGACGCCACGCCTCCCCCCTGCTCTCTCTCACTCGCCCTCGGCTCTTCCCTCCTCTCCCTCGCTCTCTCTCTCACGGCCGAACACCACCGTCGCCGCCGTTCGCCTTAGCAGCCGTCTCCGGCCACCCCTCGCT
>NW_021287749.1:6877-9127 GCF_002162155.2 Triticum dicoccoides
AAGAACATGCCGAACATCTAAGGCTAGTGTTGAAGAAACTTCGAGAGCATCGCCTTTATGCCAAATTTTCTAAATGTGAATTCTGGTTGTCAGAAGTGACCTATCTGGGTCATGTAATATCTGGTAAAGGTATTGCTGTTAACCCTGAGCGAGTTCAAGCCGTCCTTAACTGGACTCCACCTGAATCGGTCAAGCAAGTTCGGAGTTTTCTAGGCTTAGCGAGCTATTGTCGTCGCTTTGTCGAGAACTTCTCCAAGGTTGCCAAACCTCTAACCGAACTCCTCAAGAAAGATAAGAAGTTCGAGTGGACTCCACAATGTGAGCACAGCTTTCAGGAACTGAAAAGACGCCTGACTTCTGCTCCCGTACTGGTACCGCCAGACTTCTCCAAGGATTTTGTTATCTACTGCGATGCCTCGCGACAAGGACTAGGTTGCATTCTGATGCAAGATCGACACGTAATTGCCTACGCTTCACGGCAATTGCACCCACATGAGGAGAATTATCCTACTCATGATCTAGAGCTTGCAGCTGTAGTCTATGCACTTAAAACCTGGCGACATTACATCCTCGGTAATCGTTGCGAAATATTCACTGATCACCAAAGTTTGAAGTACATCTTCACCCAACCGGATCTGAACCTCAGGCAAAGACGTTGGGTTGAATTGATCACAGACTTCGACTTAGGAATAACCTACACACTAGGGAAAGCCAACGTCATGGCTGATGCGCTAAGTCGTAAATCTTATTGTAACAACCTGATGTTACAACAAAGTCAACCGCTTCTCCATGAGGAATTTCGGAAGCTTAACCTTCACATTGTACCTCAAGGTTTTCTTTCCACCTTGGTAGCAAAACCTACTCTTACGGATCAAATCATCGCTGCCCAAAAGCGAGATAAGGGAATATCTAAAATCAAAGAGAACATTGCTAGCGGAGGTGCTAGTTGTTTCTCCACAAATGGTCATGGTGTTGTGTACTTTGAGAACCGTCTAGTGGTTCCCAAGAACCAGCATCTACGGCAGTTGATCCTTAAGGAGGCTCATGAATCCCCTCTCACCATTCATCCCGGTAGTACTAAGATGTATCAGGACCTACGCCAGAGGTTCTGGTGGACTAGGATGAAGAGAGAAATTGCTCAGTATATTGCAAATTGCAACGTCTGTCGTCGTGTAAAAGCAGAGCACCAACGGCCTGCTGGCACCCTTCAACCCTTAGCTATTCCTGAATGGAAATGGGATAAAATTGGTATGGATTTCATTACCGGTTTTCCCAGGACCAAGAGAGGGAATAATGCTATTTTCGTCGTGGTCGATCGTCTTTCCAAAGTAGCCCATTTCCTACCTGTTCGAGAGAGTATAACCGCTAGTCAGCTGGCAGACTTATACATCTCCCGAATAGTGTCCCTTCATGGTGTTCCTTTGGAAATTAACTCGGATCGAGGAAGTCTTTTCACCTCTCGATTTTGGGAAAGTTTCCAAAATGCTATGGGAACTCGTCTCTCCTTTAGCACCGCCTTCCACCCTCAGTCGAGTGGTCAAGTGGAACGCGTCAACCAAATTCTAGAAGACATGCTTCGAGCCTCTGTTATCTCATTCGGAATGGACTGGGAGAAGTGCCTTCCATTTGCCGAATTCGCTTACAACAACAGCTATCAATCTAGCTTGGGTAAAGCCCCTTTTGAAGTTCTCTATGGACGACGGTGTCGAACACCCCTTAACTGGTCAGAGACCGGGGAAAGACAATTCTTTGGCCCGGACATGATTCAGGAAGCAGAAGAACAAGTTTGCATCGTGCGTGAAAAGTTGAAAACAGCCCAATCTCGTCAAAAGAGTCAATATGACCGAAAACATAAGGCTATGACTTTCGAGGTTGACGAGAAGGCATATCTTCGGGTCACCCCTCTGAAGGGAACCCATCGTTTCGGTATCAAAGGCAAATTGGCTCCTCGTTACATTGGACCTTTTCGCATTCTTGCCAAACGAGGGGAAGTTGCCTACCAGCTGGAACTACCTCCGCATCTCTCCAGAGTCCACGATGTCTTCCACGTTTCTCAACTCAGGCGTTGCTTCTCGGATCCTATCCGTGAAGTGGACCACGAAACGCTTGATCTCCAAGATAATCTTACATATCGAGAGTACCCCGTTCGTATCCTCGATCAGGCCGAACGTATCACCCGACGTCAGAACATCAAGTTCCTCAAAGTACAATGGTCGCACCATTCTGAGGATGAAGCAACCTGGGAAAGGG
>NW_021287749.1:10316-11465 GCF_002162155.2 Triticum dicoccoides
CGGAAGCCCTGCATCGCCGCCACGTTGCTGTTCCCCTCTTCGGGCTCCGACCATCATCGCCGTCGAATTCGCTGTCTCCAGCGCGTCCCCGAGCCCGCTTCGACGCCCACTGCAACCGCGGTGAGCCCCCGAGTCGTTTCCCCCTTCTCCCCTGGTCTCTTTCGACCTCTAGGCCTTAGCCCCACCTTGGCCGAGAGCTCCACGCCGCCGGCGATGTCGCCGTCGTGGCCACGGTCACCGTAGCGCCCAACCGAGCACACTATCGTGCTCCACGCCTCACTAGGAGCACGCAGCACGCACCAACGCCTCCCCAAACCCCCTGCAATGCCGACTCCGACCGCACCCGAACTCCGGCGGCCGCAGCCGAGCTCGCCGCCGTCGACTCCGGCCACCCCAGGCCCAGCCACGGCCACCGTTCGACGCGCGGGAGCAAGAGCTCTCCAACGAGCCCAAGAACGGCCTCGCCCGTGCCCTGTAGCGCGATCCCGCATCGCGCCGCCGTCTCGGGCCTCGCCGGCGTCACGTCGCCGGTGGGTTTGACCCACTTTGACCACGGCAGGAACGCCCCCTGAGTCCCTGATAGGTGGGCCCAGCCCTGTAGCTAATTAGGACTAGCGCAAACCACTGTTAGTTAACCCCCTGACACTGACTAGTGGGCCCCAGCGCCACTAATTAGTAATTAGGATTAATTTAACCCTGTTTAACCCCCTGTCGCTGACGTGTGGGCCCCACACGTCAGGTTTGACCTCAGCCAGCTGCAGTTGACCACTGACGTCATGCTGACGTCATGCTGGCGCAATATATATATTTCTGGATTTAATTTAAATCAGGAAATTCCAGAATATTATTTAAACTTCAAAAATTCATAACTTTTATTCTGTAACTCCAAATTGGACAAATTATATATGAAAAATGATCAGAAAAATCCAATCTATCCATCTGTACTATGTTCATGCATGATCAAACAAGTTAAATTGATGTTTCAAGCAGAACAAGGAAAAGCACTTTAAAAGGCCATATTTGAATTTGAAATTTGAATCCTTGATTCAAATTTGTTCAAACCCTTCTGGTTTTAGTTGCATTAGCCCAACACACTCATATTGCCATGTTTCATGCATGCATCATATTGTTGCACATTGTTTGGTGATG
>NW_021287750.1:0-1095 GCF_002162155.2 Triticum dicoccoides
CAAGTACAAGAGCTTCTCGACAAAGGTTATATACGCGAATCCCTTAGTCCTTGTGCTGTTCCTATTATTCTAGTGCCAAAAAAGGATGGTACATCACGTATGTGTGTTGATTGTAGAGGCATTAATAATATTACTATTCGTTATCGTCATCCTATTCCTAGGCTAGATGATATGCTTGATGAATTGAGTGGCTCTACAATATTCTCCAAAGTTGATTTGCGTAGTGGATACCATCAAATTCGTATGAAATTGGGAGATGAATGGAAAACAGCATTTAAAACTAAGTTTGGATTATATGAGTGGTTAGTCATGCCTTTTGGGTTAACTAATGCGCCTAGTACTTTCATGAGACTAATGAACGAAGTTTTACGTGCTTTCATTGGACGATTTATGGTAGTCTATTTTGATGATATACTGATTTATAGCAGATCTTTGGAAGAACATTTGAAACATTTACGTGTTGTTTTTATTGCTCTACGTGATGCACGTTTGTTTGGTAACCTTGGGAAGTGCACCTTTTGCACCGACCGAGTATCTTTTCTTGGCTATGTTGTTACTCCACAGGGAATTGAAGTTGACAAAGCCAAGATTGAAGCTATTGAGAGTTGGCCGCAGCCCAAAACGGTCACACAACTGAGGAGTTTTCTTGGCCTCGCTGGATTCTATAGGCGTTTTGTGAGAGATTTCAGCACCATTGCTGCACCTCTCAACGAGCTTACAAAGAAGGATGTTCCTTTTGTTTGGGGTACCGCACAGGAAGAAGCCTTCACGGTATTGAAAGATAAGTTGACACATGCTCCTTTACTCCAACTTCCTGATTTTAATAAGACTTTTGAGCTTGAATGTGATGCTAGTGGAATTGGATTAGGAGGTGTGTTATTACAAGATGGCAAACCTGTTGCATACTTTTCTGAAAAATTGAGTGGGCCTAGTCTGAATTATTCTACTTATGATAAAGAATTATATGCTCTTGTTCGGACTTTAGAAACATGGCAACATTATTTATGGCCCAAAGAATTTGTTATACATTCTGATCATGAATCTTTGAAACATATTAAAAGTCAAGCTAAACTGAATCGTAGACATGCTAAATGG
>NW_021287751.1:0-1045 GCF_002162155.2 Triticum dicoccoides
ATTCTTCAACACTTCATGGGTATGACACCCCTGGAGATGTACAAATTATTCTTCGGATCGCAAGAGGCGCGTCCGGAATTGACCGAGGATGCTGGCCTAAGCTGCAATCGCCCGGATACTCAAGTAAGTAGTTCCGAGTCCGGACATACCGTTTGTTTGCCTTTCGATGATTCGCCTTATGACCAACTTCCTTCCACACAGGAGTGGATAGCGGAAGCAAAATTGATATGGTGTCCGGCCCCCCTCCCCGAGACCGCGCCGGATTCCGTGCTGGTCCGGATGCTTGAGGTTGCGCCTCCAGAGGAAGACGAAGGGGAAATCAGGAAAGCTACTGCCTCGCCTAAGGAGGCTCTTGAAAGAGGGGGGATCGAGAATCCCTCCCTCCAAGGGGAGAAGAGGACTGCCTCCGAGGACCCGGGGGCAAAAGCCCCTAAACGGGGGAAGAAAACTTCGCCAGAGGGTCCTGCGTCCGGGGAGGCCCCGGCCGCACAATCTCCCTTAAAGAGTCAGCCCTCCAACGAGCCGTAAGTAGAAAGAAAGGAGTTTTATAATAAGGGACATCCCTATTTGTGTTTCTGAGGATAACTAAAGTTTTTACCTTGTAGTTCGGATCTCCGTCCTTCGCAAATGAGCTCGTCTTCGGGGGACCTTCGTCCGGAGATGATGGAGAGCGAGACGCCTCCGTCCGGGGCGCCATCGGATAGGGCGGACGAGCCTGAAGTGTCGTCACGGAGGGAGCCCCCAGGTTTGGCAAAGCCGGATAGTTCGGTGCCAACTGGTGTACGGCCGAAGGATCTGCTTGAGAAGGCGTCTATCTCAGAAGATCACCATGCATTGATGAGCATGGTGATTGAAAGGATTTCGTCCGCCGAAGGCGGGTTGCACAATGCCATCAGGAGTTTGCTGGCGGGGTTTGAGGTACGTAAAAATGACACACCTTTTAACAGTTTTGCATATAGAATGCGCCCTGTATAGATAGTAGCCCCTGAGACTCGGTAGGTTGTCGAAATCGACAGCGTGCCGAGGATCAAAATCGCAGGTTTAA
>NW_021287752.1:0-1191 GCF_002162155.2 Triticum dicoccoides
TCCTTAGTCCGCTAGTTACTAAGGATAACTTTGACCGCTGTCCTATGATCCATTTTTGGATCACTCTTGTACCCCTTGACTGACTCATGGCAAGGCACACTTCAGGTGCGGTACACAGCATAGCATACTGTAGAGCCTATGTCTTAAGCATAGGGGACGACCTTCGTCCTTTCTCTCTTTTCTGCCGAGGTCGAGATTTAAGTCTTAACTTCGTACCTTACAACTCAGGCAAGAACTTCTTCTTTGACTGATCCATCTTGAACACCTTCAAGATCATGTCAAGGTATGTGCTCATTTGAAAGTATTATTAAGCATTTTGATCTATCCTTATAGATCTTGATGCTCAATGTTCAAGTAGCTTAATCCAGGTTTTCTATTGAAAAACACTTTCAAAATAACCCTATATGCTTTCCAGAAATTCTACGTCATTTCTGATCAACAATATGTCAACAACATATACTCATCAGAAATTCTATAGTGCTCCCACTCACTTCTTTGGAAATACAAGTTTCTCATAAACTTTGTACAAACCCAAAATTTTTTGATCATCATCAAAGCATACATTCCAACTCCGAGATGCTCACTCCAGTCCTTAGAAGGATTGCTGGAGCTTTGCATACTTATTAGCATCTTTCGGGATTGACAAAACCTTCCGGTTGTATCACATACAACCTTTCCTCATTAAAATCATCGAGGAAACAATGTTTTGACATCCTATCTGCAAGATTTCATAAATAATGCAATAATCGCTAATATAATTCCAACAGACTCTTAGCATCGCTACGAGTGAGAAAATCTCATCGTAGTCAACTCCTTGAACTTGTCGGAAAACATCTTAACGACAAGTCGAGCTTTCTTAATGGTGACATTTACCATCATTGTCCGTCTTCCTTTTGAAATCCATCTGTACTCATTAGCCTTACGACCATCGAGCCGTTCTGCCAAAGTCTACACTTTGTTTTCATACATGGATCCTCTCTCGGATTTTATGGCCTCAAGCCATTTATCGGAATCCGGGCCCACCATCGCTTCTCCATAGCTCGTAGGTTCATTGTTGTCTAGCAACATGACCTTCAAGACAGGATTACGTACCACTCTGAAGTAGTACGCATCCTTGTCATCCTACGAGGTTTGGGAGTGACTTGATCCGAAGTTTCATGATCAATATCATAAGCTTCCACTTCAATTGGT
>NW_021287753.1:0-1006 GCF_002162155.2 Triticum dicoccoides
CCCATTTGGCCACTCGACCAGTTGCATCTCTGTTGTGCAAAATCTCTGATAGTGGAGCATCGCTGACGACTGTGATGGAATGATCAGAGAAATAATGAGCAACCTTCTTTGTGGTCATGTATATTCCATACACAAGCTTCTGATAATGAGGATATCTCTGCTTGGATGGAGTCAAGACTTCAGACAAATAATACACTGGGCGCTGAACTTTGAGAGCTTTTCCTTCTTCTTCCCGCTCGACCGTAAGCACAGTACTGACAACTTGTCCTGTGGCTGCGATATAGAGCAACAGAGGCTCTTTGCTGATTGGAGCAGCAAGCACCGGCTGGGTGGAGAGCAGAGCTTTTAGCTCGGCAAACGCTGCATCAGCTTCTGGAGTCCACTCGAACTTGTCTGCCTTCTTCATCAGTCGGTAAAGAGGCAATGCCTTTTCACCGAGTTGTGAGATGAATCGACTTAATGCGGCCAAGCATCCAGTAAGCTTCTGGACATCGTGCACTCGCACAGGGTGTTTCATTCGGAGAATAGTGCCGATCTTCTCTGGATTAGCGTCGATTCCTCGTTCGGAAACGAGAAAACCGAGTAACTTGCCACCAGGAACTCCAAATGTGCACTTTGATGGATTGAGCTTGATATCATACCTTCTGAGGTTGGCAAATGTTTCGGCGAGATCAGCGAGTAGGTCGGAACCTTTTCGTGACTTGACAACGATATCATCCATATATGCTTCCACATTCCGACTGATTTGAGTGAGTAGACACTTCTGAATCATTCGCATAAATGTGGCTCCGGCATTCTTGAGGCCGAATGGCATGGTGATATAGCAGAAGCACCCGAATGGAGTGATGAAAGCTGTTTTTATCTCGTCGGGTCCGTACAGACGGATCTGGTGGTACCCGGAGTAGGCGTCTAGAAAAGACAGTCTCTCGCATCCCGCGGTCGAGTCAACAATTTGATCTATGCGAGGGAGAGGAAAATGATCTTTCGGGCAGGCCCGGTTGATGTG
>NW_021287754.1:0-1741 GCF_002162155.2 Triticum dicoccoides
TGCGGAGTGCTACTTGGCATAATTTTAATGTAATTCTTCTTAATTGTGGTATGAATATTCAGATCCAAAAGATTCAAGACAAAAGTTCATATTGACATAGAAAATAATAATACTTCAAGCATACTAACAAAGCAATTATGTCTTCTCAAAATAACATGGCTAAAGAAAGTTATCCCTACAAAATCATATAGTCTGGCTATGCTCTATCTTCACCATACAAAATATTTAAATCATGCACAACCCCGATGACAAGCCTAGCAATTGTTTCATACTTTTGACATTCTCAAAACTTTTTCAATCTTCACGCAATACATGAGTGTGAGCCATGGATATAGCACTATAGGTGGAATAGAGTGGTGGTTGTGGAGAAGACAAAAACGGAGAAGATAGTCTCACATCAACTAGGCATATCAACGGGCTATGGAGATGCCCATCAATACATATCAATGTGAGTGAGTAGGGATTGCCATGTAACAGATGCACTAGAGCTATAAGTATATGAAAGCTCAAAAAGAAACTAAGTGCGTGTGCATCCAACTTGCTTGCTCATGAAGACCTAGGGTAATTTGAGGAAGCCCATCATTGGAATATACAAGCCAAGTTCTATAATGAAAGATTCCCACTAGTATATGAAAGTGATAACATGAGAGACTCTCTACTATGAAGATCATGGTGCTACTTTGAAGCACAAGTGTGGTAAAAGGATAGTAACATTGTCCCTTCTCTCTTTTTCTCTCATTTTTTTATTTGTGCCTTTTCTCTTTTTTTCATGGCCTCTTTTCTTTCTTTTTATTTGGGCTTCTTTGGCCTCTTTTATTTATTTTTCGTACGGAGTCTCATCCCGACTTGTGGGGGAATCATAGTCTCCATCATCCTTTCCTCACTGGGACAATGCTCTAATAATGATGATCACCACACTTTTATTTTTCTTACAACTCAACAATTACAACTCGATACTTGGAACAAAATATGACCCTATATGAATGCCTCCGCGGTGTACCGAGAGATGCAATGACTCATGAGTGACAAGTATGAAAGAATTATGAACGGTGGCTTTGCCACAAATACTATGTCAACTACATGATCATGCTAAGCAATATGACAATGATGGGGTGTGTCATTAACGGAATGGTGGAAAGTTGCATGGCAATATATCTCGGAATGGCTATGGAAATGCCATAATAGGTAGGTATGGTGGCTGTTTTGAGGAAGGTATATGGTGGGTGTATGATACCGGCGAAAAGGTGCATGGTATTAGAGAGGCTACCAAAGGTGGAAGGGTGAGAGTGCGTATAATCTATGGACTCAACATTAGTCATAAAGAACTCATATACTTATTGCAAAAATCTACAAGTTATCAAAGCAAAGTATTACGCGCATGCTCCTAGGGGAATAGATTGGTAGGAAAAGACCATCACCCGTCCCCGACCGCCACTCATACGGAAGAAAATCAATAAATAAATAATGCTCCGACTTCATCACATAACGGTTCACCATACGTGCATGCTACGGGAATCGCAAGCTTCAACACAAGTATTTCTCAAATTCACAACTACTCAACTAGCATGACTTTAATATCACCATCTCCACATCTCAAAACAATTATCAAGTATCAAACTTATCATAGTATTCAACACACTCATAAGAGAGTTTTATTATTAATCTTGCATACCAAGCATATTAGGATTTTAAGCAAATTACCATGCTATTAAGACTCTCAAAATAATCTAAGTGAAGCATT
>NW_021287755.1:0-1387 GCF_002162155.2 Triticum dicoccoides
CCGTTTAATGTAAACACGTATCCGGTTTGTGATTTAGAATCGTCCGGATCAGTGTCAAAGCTTGCATCAACGTAACCTTTTACGGTGAGCTCTTTGTCACCTCCATATACGAGAAACATATCCTTAGTCCTTTTCAGGTATTTCAGGATGTTCTTGACCGCTGTCCAGTGATCCACTCCTGGATTACTTTGGTACCTCCCTGCTAAACTTATAGCAAGGCACACATCAGGTCTGGTACACAGCATTGCATACATGATAGAGCCTATGGCAGATGCATAGGGAACATCTTTCATATTCTCTCTATCTTCTGCAGTGGTCGGGCATTGAGTCTTACTCAATTTCACACCTTGTAACACAGGCAAGAACCCTTTCTTCGCTTGATCCATTTTGAATTTCTTCAAAATTTTGTCAAGGTATGTGTTTTGTGAAAGTCCAATTAAGCGTCTTGATCTATCTCTATAGATCTTAATGCCTAATATGTAAGCAGCTTCACCGAGGTCTTTCATTGAAAAACTTTTATTCAAGTATCCCTTTATGCTATCCAGAAATTCTATATCATTTCCAATCAGTAATATGTCATCCACATATAATATCAGAAATGCTACAGAGCTCCCACTCACTTTCTTGTAAATACAGGCTTCTCCGAAAGTCTGTATAAAACCAAATGCTTTGATCACACTATCAAAACGTTTATTCCAACTCCGAGAGGCTTGCACCAGTCTATAAATGGATCGCTGGAGCTTGCACACTTTGTTAGCTCCCTTTGGATCGACAAAACCTTCTGGTTGCATCATATACAACTCTTCTTCCAGAAATCCATTCAGGAATGCAGTTTTGACATCCATCTGCCAAATTTCATAATCATAAAATGCGGCAATCGCTAACATGATTCGGACGGACTTAAGCATCGCTACGGGTGAGAAGGTCTCATCGTAGTCAATCCCTTGAACTTGTCGAAAACCTTTTGCGACAAGTCGAGCTTTGTAGACAGTAACATTACCATCAGCGTCAGTCTTCTTCTTAAAGATCCATTTATTCTCAATTGCTTGCCGATCATTGGGCAAGTCAACCAAAGTCCATACTTTGTTCTCATACATGGATCCCATCTCAGATTTCATGGCTTCAAGCCATTTTGCGGAATCTGGGCTCACCATCGCTTCTTCATAGTTCGTAGGTTCATCATGATCTAGTAGCATGACTTCCAGAACAGAATTTCCGTACCACTCTGGCGCGGATCTTACTCTGGTTGATCTACGTGGTTCAGTAGTATCTTGATCTGAAGTTTCATGATCATTATCATTGGCTTCCTCACTAACCGGTGTAGGTGTCACTGAAACAGTTTTCTGTGATGAACTACTCTCCAGTAAGGGAGCAGGTACAGTTACCT
>NW_021287756.1:0-1099 GCF_002162155.2 Triticum dicoccoides
ATGGTTTAGTTGATTTGGATCACGTGATCACTTAGAGGATTAGAGGGATGTCTATCTAAGTGGGAGTTCTTTAATAATATGATTAATTGAACTTAAAATTTATCATGAACTTAGTCCCTGATAGTATCTTGCTTGTTTATGTTGATTGTAGATAGATGGCTCGTGCTGTTGTTCCGTTAAATTTTAATGCGTTCCTTGAGAAAGCAAAGTTGAAAGATGATGGTAGCAATTACACGGACTGGGTCCGTAACTTGAGGATTATCCTCATTGCTGCACAGAAGAATTACGTCCTGGAAGCACCGCTGGGTGCCAGGCCTGCTGCTGAAGCAACGCCAGATGTTATGAACGTCTGGCAGAGCAAAGCTGATGACTACTCGATAGTTCAGTGTGCCATGCTTTACGGCTTAGAATCGGGACTTCAACGACGTTTTGAACGTCATGGAGCATATGAGATGTTCCAGGAGTTGAAGTTAATATTTCAAGCAAATGCCCGGATTGAGAGATATGAAGTCTCCAATAAGTTCTATAGCTGCAAAATGGAAGAGAACAGTTCTGTCAGTGAGCATATACTCAAAATGTCTGGGTATAATAATCACTTGATTCAATTGGGAGTTAATCTTCCAGATTATTGCGTCATTGACAGAATTCTCCAATCACTGCCACCAAGCTACAAGAGCTTCGTGATGAACTATAATATGCAAGGGATGAACAAGACTATTCCCGAGCTCTTCGCAATCCTAAAAGCTGCGGAGGTAGAAATCAAGAAGGAGCATCAAGTGTTGATGGTTAACAAGACCACTAGTTTCAAGAAAAAGGGCAAAGGGAAGAAAAAAGGGAACTTCAAAAAGAACGGCAAGCAAGTTGCTGCTCAAGAGAAGAAACCCAAGTCTAGACCTAAGCCTGAAACTGAGTGCTTCTACTGCAAGCAGACTGGTCACTGGAAGCGGAACTGCCCCAAGTATTTGGCGGATAAGAAGGATGGCAAGGTGAACAAAGGTATATGTGATATACATGTTATTGATGTGTACCTTACCAATGCTCGCAGTAGCACCTGGGTATTTGATACTGGTTCTGTTGCTAATATTTGCAACTCGAAACA
>NW_021287757.1:0-1293 GCF_002162155.2 Triticum dicoccoides
GATCCTCCCCATGACAGTGCACGTTGCACCTACAGTGACCCTGAACTGACAAATCACTATATGCAAGTGCTCATGAAGCCTTTGAAGCCTGGGCAGGCCCCACGAACCAAATTCCTCGTCAAGGAACTACTCTATGTGCCTCGGACTGTCTACCTCAGCCAAGCAAAATCCTCAAGCCACAGCACCCAGGGTGATGACTGACCGTGAGTTACTCCTCAGTCTTCATCAGAAGGTTGATCGCAATCACAAATGGGTAAAGCGTCAGTTTGGTGCACTTCTTCACAATATGACCTCAACACACAATGCCGTGAAGAAGAACCAATACTACCTTCATGAAACCTTCAACCGCACCTGGGCTGTCCTCACTCATGTCTATAGCGCTGAAGAACTGAAGACTATGGATCTCAAGGAAGAATTTGACTGGTCTGCACCTCCTCCGAAGAAATTCAAGAGGGTCAAAGTTCCTCCACTGGTGGCCAGCTCGTATTCTTCATCGTGTGACACTGATGAGTATGAAGATTTGGACGACACTGTGGCAGGCCCTGCTACAACAAACAACCCCGACAACGCTGGCGCTCCTCCATAAACTTGAAATTCTTCAGGGGCGTTAGTCCTCAGTTTCAATCCTTTTGGTCATTTGATGACAAAGGGGGAGAAATCTAAGTTAATCTTCAAGCGGGTCTATATTAAGGGCATTTTTTAAGTTACAACTCTCGTTCTTCTGAAACTTTTATTTGGATCGAGTTGTAATCTTAAACCTGATGGTGCGTTGATACTTTTGTTGCATTATGCTTTTGATGCTTTCGGCATGCTTATTCCTCGTTAATGACATTGCACGCATGCTAAATCTCATCAGGCACCATATTTCATCATGCATTTCAAATTCTTCATATTATGTATCAAATGCGTGTATGAATTACAAGATATAGGGGGAGATCTCCATGATTCAACTCTTCAAATGTGCATTGCCTCAAACGCAAATTCCTCACTATGCACATCTTCAGGGGGAGTTCTTCTATATCTTGCAATCAAATTCCTCAATATCAGTATTTGCACTTCATATGTTTATCCCCGTTGAAAACTTAACCTATATTGTCATCAATCACCAAAAAGGGGGAGATTGTAAGTGCATCTAGTGCCCCTTAGTGATTTTGGTGTATTGAAGACTTATAGGTTAAGGGACTAATGCGTTTGTGAGTGTACACAGGTCTATAAGTCTATGAGGAGTTTGATATTTACAGAGAAAGTCGACCCCTAAAAATGAAGTTCTTCGACTGAAGACTTTGATATTCT
>NW_021287758.1:0-1132 GCF_002162155.2 Triticum dicoccoides
TTTGGGGCTGTGAGCGAAACTCCGGCCGGATCTCCTCATGGATGGAACCCGAATAGGCGATAAACCTGGACTAGAGACTTGAGTGTTTAGGCAGGCCGTGGCCGACACCCACGTTGGGCTTCCGCTTGAAGGTTGCCGAGTACATGTCGTGTAAACGACGGTAAGTGGTGAGAGCGTGTGTGAAGAAGTACACCCCTGCAGGGTTAACATCATCTATTCGAATAGCCGTGTCCGCGGAAAAGGACTTCTGGGTTGCTTATATCAGTTCATAGACAAGTGAAAGTGGATACCCTAAAATACGCAAGATAAGCGTGAGTGCTATGGATGGCGTTCTCGTAGGGAGACGGGAGCGGGTCCATAGTGGTGTATTGATATGGTGAATATGTGGACTCGTGTGCGCCACCTCAAAAGAGTCGCTTGCAGTCGTAGTTTAGGATAGCCACCGAGTCAAAGCTGGCTTGCTGCAGTTAAACTCCACCATCCCCTTTGTTGATAATGATGCATATGTAGTTAGTTCTGATGTAAGTCTTGCTGGGTACATTTGTACTCACGTTTGCCCATTTTATGTTTTGCAGAGAGACTTCAGTCTCACTAGTAGTTCCGCTTGGACTTCGACGTTTAGCTTGATACCTCAGCTACGATCTTGTGCCTCGGCAGGATCTGATAGATAGTCAGGCTTCTCAGCCTTTTTCATTTATAGATGTCTGTACTCAGACATGATAGCTTCCGCTTGTGCTTTGATTTGTATGCTCTGAATGTTGGGTCATGAGACCCCTGTTTGTAATATCTCGCTCCTCGGAGCCTATTGAATAAATTACTTGAGTCATAGAGTCATGTTGTGATGCCATGTTGTATTTGCACATATCGAGCATATTGTGTGTATGTTATTGAAATGCTTGGTATGTGTGGGATCTGACCATCTAGTTGTTTATCTTTAGTAGCCTCTCTTACCGGGAAATGTCTCCTAGTGTTTCCACTGAGCCATGGTAGCTTGCTACTGCTCCGGAACACTTAGGCTGGCCGGCATGTGTCCTTCTTCGTTCCTGTGTCTGTCCCTTCGGGGAAATGTCACGCGATGAATACCGGAGTCCTGTTAGCCCGCTACAGCCCGGTTCACCGGAGTCCTGCTAGC
>NW_021287759.1:0-988 GCF_002162155.2 Triticum dicoccoides
TATAAAGCTCGACTTGTCGCTAAGGGTTATCGACAGGTTCAAGGGATTGACTACGACGAGACATTCTCTCCCGTAGTGAAGCTAAAGTCCGTCCGAATCATGTTAGCAATTGCCGCATACTATGATTATGAGATATGGCAGATGGACGTCAAAACAGCATTCCTTAACGGGCATCTTAAGGAAGAACTGTATATGATGCAGCCGGAAGGTTTTGTCGATCCTCGGAACGCTAACAAAGTATGCAAGCTCCAGCGATCCATTTATGGACTGGTGCAAGCATCTCGGAGTTGGAACATTCGCTTTGATGAGATGATCAAAGTGTTTGGGTTTATGCAGACTTATGGAGAAGCCTGCGTTTACAAGAAAGTGAGTGGGAGCTCTGTAGCATTTCTCATATTATATGTAGATGACATACTCCTGATGGGAAATAATATAGAATTTCTGGACAACATTAAGGCCTACTTGAATAAGTGTTTTTTAATGAAGGACCTTGGAGAAGCTGCTTATATATTAGGCATCAAGATCTATAGAAATAGATCGAGACGCCTCATAGGTCTTTCACAAAGCACATACCTTGATAAGATTTTGAAGAGATTCAGAATGGATCAGTCCAAGAAGGGGTTCTTGCCTATGTTACAAGGTATGAGACTGAGCTCAGCTCAGTCACCGACCACGGCAAAAGATAAAGAAGAGATGAGTGTCATCCCCTATGCTTCAGCCATAGGATCTATTATGTATGCCATGCTGTGTACCAGACCCGATGTAAACCTTGCCGTAAGTTTGGTAGCAAGATACCAAAGTAATCCCGGCAAGGAACACTGGACAGCGGTCAAGAATATCCTGAAGTACCTGAAAAGGACAAAGGACATGTTTCTCGTTTATGGAGGAGACGAAGAGCTCGTCGTAAAGGGTTACGTCGACGCTAGCTTCGACTCAGATCTGGATGACTCTAAGTCACAAACCGGATACGTGTATATGTTGAATGGTG
>NW_021287760.1:0-1407 GCF_002162155.2 Triticum dicoccoides
TTCAAGGGATTGACTACGACGAGACATTCTCTCCCGTAGCGAAGCTAAAGTCCGTCCGAATCATGTTAGCAATTGCCGCATACTATGATTATGAGATATGGCAGATGGACGTCAAAACAGCATTCCTTAACGGGCATCTTAAGGAAGAACTGTATATGATGCAGCCGGAAGGTTTTGTCGATCCTCAGAACGCTAACAAAGTATGCAAGCTCCAGCGATCCATTTATGGACTGGTGCAAGCATCTCGGAGTTGGAACATTCGCTTTGATGAGATGATCAAAGCGTTTGGGTTTATGCAGACTTATGGAGAAGCCTGCGTTTACAAGAAAGTGAGTGGGAGCTCTGTAGCATTTCTCATATTATATGTAGATGACATACTCCTGATGGGAAATAATATAGAATTTCTGGACAGCATTAAGGCCTACTTGAATAAGTGTTTTTTAATGAAGGACCTTGGAGAAGCTGCTTATATATTAGGCATCAAGATCTATAGAGATAGATCGAGACGCCTCATAGGTCTTTCACAAAGTACATACCTTGATAAGATTTTGAAGAGATTCAGAATGGATCAGTCCAAAAAGGGGTTCTTGCCTATGTTACAAGGTATGAGACTGAGCTCAGCTCAGTCACCGACCAAGGCAAAAGATAAAGAAGAGATGAGTGTCATCCCCTATGCTTCAGCCATAGGATCTATTATGTATGCCATGCTGTGTACCAGACCCGATGTAAACCTTGCCGTAAGTTTGGTAGCAAGATACCAAAGTAATCCCGGCAAGGAACACTGGACAGCGGTCAAGAATATCCTGAAGTACCTGAAAAGGACAAAGGACATGTTTCTCGTTTATGGAGGAGACGAAGAGCTCGTCGTAAAGGGTTACGTCGACGCTAGCTTCGACTCAGATCCGGATGACTCTAAGTCACAAACCGGATACGTGTATATGTTGAATGGTGGAGCAGTAAGCTGGTGTAGCTGCAAGCAGAGCGTCGTGGCGGGATCTACGTGTGAAGCGGAGTACATGGCAGCCTTGGAGGCAGCACATGAAGCGATTTGGGTGAAGGAGTTCATCACCGACCTAGGAGTCATACCCAATGCGTCGGGGCCGATCAAACTCTTCTGTGACAACACTGGAGCTATTGCCCTCGCAAAGGAGCCCAGGTTTCACAAGAAGACCAGGCACATCAAGCGTCGTTTCAACTCCATCCGTGAAAATGTTCAAGATGGAGACATAGAGATTTGCAAAGTGCACACGGATCTGAATGTCGCAGATCCGCTGACTAAACCTCTCTCGCGTGCAAAACATGATCAACACCAGAACTCTATGGGTGTTCGATTCATCACAATGTAACTAGATTAGTGACTCTAGTGCAAGTGGGAGACTGTTGGAAATATGCCCTAGAGGCAATAAT
>NW_021287761.1:0-1534 GCF_002162155.2 Triticum dicoccoides
CGACGCCACATAAAGGGCTTTAAAAGAAATGCCACAGTCGGGCGTCTGAGCGACGCCACATAAAGGGCTTTAAAAGAAATGCCACAGTCGGGCGTCTGAGCGACGCCACATAAAGGGCTTTAAAAGAAATGCCACAGTCGGGCGTCTGAGCGACGCCACATAAAGGGCTTTAAAAGAAATGCCACAGTCGGGCGTCTGAGCGACGCCACATAAAGGGCTTTAAAAGAAAGGATCATAATGAATATCCCGGAGGTAGAACCATCCCAGAGATATTCGGTAATAACAATAATATCACGGGTTAGTCAACGATAATAATAATCATCACAGATATCACAAGTCACGGGTAGTAATTCCATTTTTTTTGGTTAACAGTTTCACCTCCGAAGACCGACACTAAGACCGATACTTGACCCATCCCAGACTGTAATCCTTAACCATGGACACGGCTATTCGAATAGGTTTATTCTCTGCAGAGGGTGTACTCTTTACCCACGAGTAACGGATTTCTTTAGTCCATCGGGACTAATTCCATCTACGGTCTTTTTGTTGAAAACACACCTAACTTGCACACACCAGCTTATAACACACGTGTCTGGAATCACCCACGACACCTGTTAAGCAAACTCTAAGTGGGGAGGCTACAACCTCGCGTAGCATGGGATCAAATTTATATCGCGCGCTCTAAGGGGTGGCCTCCCCTCTTGGTCCCAACCGGAAACACCCATGCTCCCGGACCAGGTGGCCTGCCTACCGGTTACAACCAGTATCTTCCACCATGGCCTCTCTGTACGGTGTGTGCTAGAAAGAGGTTGACAACTTACTGAACCGTACTCTACTTGCTGTAGAGACGAGTGGTAGTACGAAACAAGTATGGGGGTTACTGGAACAAGACTCGATCTACGGTCGACTCAGGAGGTTAAAGTATTCCCTGCATGATTAGTATAACAAATATAATCCATCCAACAGGGTCACCGCTCATATCACCTTGCCATGCCATATCAGACATAACCGTCCCGACGGAGACCAGTGACAAACTCATACCTACCCAAGGCAGAGGTTTTTCACGGTTTTCTGCCGGTATGCATTCAAGGCATATGAGGGTGATTATCATCACAAGTGTGTTCGTTTCCAACAGCATGGAAATCAATAACATGCACCCATGCATATGATCATATCACATGAAATAACAAGTCCTTCGAAACGCGGTGGTGTTATAAATGCATCAATGATCACACCAAAATATTATGCCGAGGTTCAGAATGCTTGCCTTCAATGTGTGGAAAGGCAGGGTGCACTCCAAAACTTTTGAAAGCTTCTTCTCTCTCCCAAAATCCTATTTAAAAATATATTTGAATTAACACATATTTCAAAAACAGAACCAAAAAGTTGTTTGAAATTTTTTTCAAATAAATCTTAAAATAAACTAGACCAAATTTGAAGAAGGTAGGAAAAAGAATCAACTCATTTGGATTTATATTTAAAAAGTTATAGCCAGTCAAAGTTATGGTCAAAACTGTTTTTAAAAATAAAACAG
>NW_021287762.1:0-1225 GCF_002162155.2 Triticum dicoccoides
AGGACTCCGGTACTCAAAGCGTGACATTTCCCCGAAGGGACAGACACAGGAACGAAGAAGGACACATGCCGGCCAGCCTAAGTGTTCCAGAGCAGTAGCAAGCTACCATGGCTCAGCGGTAACACTAGGAGACATTTCCCGGTAAGAGAGGCTACTAAAGATAAACAACTAGATAGTCAGATCCCACACATACCAAGCATTTCAATCATACACACAATATGCTCGATATGTGCAAATACAACGAAGCATCACAACATGACTCTATGACACAAGTACTTTATTTAAGGCTCAGTGAGCCATACATAACATACACAAAGGTACGGGTCTCACGACCCCACATACAAGTCATACAGTCATACAAACCAGCAGCGGAAATAACTTGTCTGGGTACAGACAACTAGTAAAATAAAAGAGGCTTGGAAAGCCTAGCTATACTACGTGGTCCTTCACAAGCTCAGGGTCACCACCTGGGTCTTAGCCTACTCGTTGATGTCAACGTCTACATAGAACCCATCAGAAGGGGTTGCAGCGTCTTCTGTAAAAAATGTAGATTATAGCAACATGAGTACAAAGGTACTCAGCAAGACTTACATCAGATCCTACATACATGCATAGTATCAAGAAGGGTTGGTGGAGTTATTGCAGCAAGCCAGCTTTGACTCTTGGCTAGACTATCCTACGATACTTCAACTTGAAATAGTTTTGCGCACACGAGTCCACTACTCACCACTTCAATACACTACCGAGGATCCACCTCCGTCTTCCTACGGAACAGCCATCCTAGGCACTCACACTTATCTTGAGGCTTTTAGTAGTTTCCATTTACTTGTCTATGAACTGTATAGGCAACCAAGTAGTCCTTTACCGCGGACGCGGCTATTCGAATAGATCATGTTAACCCTGCAGGGGTGTACTTCTTCATACATGTTTCCACCACTTAGCGTCTGCACACGACATGTGCTCGGCAGACTTCAAGCGAAAGCCGACGTGGGTGTAGACCACGACCTACCTAAACACTTAAGCCTCTAGTCCAGGTTTATCGCCTATTCAGGTTCCATCCGCAGGGAGTCCGGCCGAGGTTTCCCATACGGCCCCGAACGATGTGAACAGGGTTCCCGAGATACCTAACGGGTATTCGGTACACCGTGCCACGTACCTACCGCATCACAGCCCACCCCTACGGTCAGCGCTGTCCACGGCCTCCAGTAGGCTACAAACACCAGAA
>NW_021287763.1:0-1935 GCF_002162155.2 Triticum dicoccoides
GGCGGTGAGGTCGAGGGCGGCGGCGGTGAGGTCGAGGGCGGCGACAGTGTGGTCGAGAGCGGCGGCGGTGAGGTTGAGGGCGGGTTTGGGCGGCGGCGGTGAGGGCAGGCTCGGGCTCGGGCGACGGCGACAGGAGTAGGGGAACAGGCCGGAGGGGTGAAAGGAGGACTTAGCGAAATTTTGAGCCGGGGGGTGGTTAAGTCGAACTAGCAGTGGCGCTCATAAGGAAAATACGCTATAGCTAACTTATCTATAGCGCGTTTTAGTGAAAAACGCTACTGCTAATGGAAGCAGTTGTTTCTTTTGTTTATCCCAATATCAGTAACGCTTTGTCCTGAAAAAACGCTCTATGTCTAAGCAATGTAAAAACATTAAAAATATACATTGGTCATCATTGATCTTTTTGTATAGAATCTAATTAGTCAACATGAATCCTCACTGTACCTGTATAGGTACAGGCGAGGATTCATATTGCAGCCACAAATCATACACATATAGTTCAATGAAGACCAAGTGCTCGAGATAGGTTGAGAAGTAACATATTTAAGGTGGTAAACACCTTGTTCGCTTAGCAGTATAGGACTACACTTAATTAGTTGCAGTGATACTTAGCAGTAGCGAGTTTTGAGGAAAAACGCTGCTACTAAGTACTTTAGCAGTAGCGCGTCCCTTGGAAGGGCGCTACTACTATATCTAGCCTGGAGACAACACCATGGCAATTATAGTAGTAGCGCTCGTTTCACCTAGAGCGCTACTGCTACTTAGATATTAGTAGCGCTCTTTTCTGAAGCTCGCTACTGCTAATTAGCAGTAGTGTCTGTTTTTAAACCATGCTTCTGCTAAGATTCTGTGTATAAGGTTTTCCCTAGTAGTGGGGCCTCCACGTGGCCGATGTGGGGTGCCCAGGCAGGAGGACCTTTAGTCCCGGTTGGTAACACCGGCCGGGACTAAAAGGCAGCCACGCGTCAGCACCTGCCAACTAGTGGGGTTTCTGTTTTTTTAATGAGGGGTTTAGGGGTTTCATATTGTGTTAGCTAGCTACTACATATATATAGAGAGAAGTGACCTCTCTTTATCCGTGCTTGGTTGACGCTAGCTACTACATATCGAGAGAACTCAACACTAGCTAGTAAGCAATGAAGGAATCATTAATTACACAACATCTTCATGATCAATGTATAGAGAGAAGTGACCTCTCTTTCTTTGTGCTTGTTGGTCGAACAACAAGTTTTCGTATATCTATTTGACGCTACTACATATAGTACACATTGATGCATATATACAATATAATAGCTCTTAGGATCCCTAACATCATTCAGCAAAATTGCAAGTGAATTCCCGATGGTATTCTCCGTCTTTAGGTATGACATGGTCAAGAAAGAATCCAACCAATTCCTCTTGATTTGCTTTTATGCGATCATGTGGTAGTTAGTTTGTCTCGCTTCTCCCAGTTCTAATTTAAAGAAGGGCGTCAATACATATATATGAATGAAACTCAACACAACTAATGGTAATAAAATAAAATTGTGAATATTTTTATACGTACTTCAAATTGTCGTGAAGATAATTTGCCCCGCTCAGAGGACGAGTAGCGAATGAGCTTGCAAACATAGTATCCAAATAAATTATCCCTTGTGCCTGCAACAAGCACTTTACGAGAATAGAGTTCAATCAAAATGATAATCAAGCATGATAATGGTATTGATGAAACTAGAATCAATGAGAGATGCCCGGAACTAGCTAGTACTAGGTACTTATTTTGGGGTATGTAAATGGAAGCTCCTTTTTTGATAGACCCCGTACCTTTGTGGTGAACTTTTTCCAAACCCTGCCCGGCAAAGAAAATGATTATACTTGATATCAGGAAATGAACGAAAGTTGCCGATATACTTCTGGAGCATTTCACACATATCCGCCTAATGATGAGGCTCTTTA
>NW_021287764.1:0-1664 GCF_002162155.2 Triticum dicoccoides
TTATATTCGCAATATCCAGATTGCAATCTTAGTTTCTTGCTTGTTCTTCGTTTGCTCGCAGGAAACAGACCCTCGTGGTCAGGTTGATCGTGCTCCGGCGTGGTCAATAACCTCTCGGAGTTGGTTTAGCGATTGCTAAGGCGCGACGTCCTCGCACGTTCGTAGTCGGATCGTCAAAGTCGACTTCCACCAAAGCGAAATCCACCATCTCATCGAAAGACGGGACACCTTTGCCTCTATCAAGTGGTATCAGATTTCCAGGTTGCTCGGTGAGATTTTACAGTTTTTCGTAGTTTAGATCGAGTCTGTTCTTCATACCTATAGTCCACGAAAAAGCCACAAAAAAAATTAGGGTTAGTTCATCATATCCGAACCAATCTGAGCCTTGCATAATCTTTTTAGGGTTTTGCTTTGTTGAATTTGCGGTTGCATCGTCGTGTCTAGTTGCTGGTCTTAGAGTCTAGTCTTTTAGAGTTTCAAGTTCTGGTCATAAGTTGTCACGCCGCCGCCGCACCATCATCATCGCCCCTGCCATCTACCACCACCGCACCGAATCCGTATCCATATACCACCACCAATCCGTGTCCATATACCACCACCGATCCATATCCATATACTACCACCGCTACCACCACCGCTGCCATATACCACCACCAATCCGAGTTCTTTGCTTATTAGGTTTGTTTTCGGGATCCATCTAGATTCCGATTTGTGTTTCCTTGCCGGAGTAGGTTTCGGAAAAAAAAATTCTGGCTATCCTATTTTTAGGTGTTTCTGAGTGTTTTGAGACAGGTGCCATTATAGGAAGTTTTTTTTGACCAGTTTCCAGTTTTTGGGTCCGGGCAGTCGAAAAAAAAAAATTGGTCGAAAAAATTTCGTGCCCATCCTGTCAGTTTGAGCTAGGAAGAGTTTTGAGACACTCGCCATTATAGTGATTTTTCGCAAAAAAAAAAGCAGCGCAAAAAAAAGAGCGCAAAAAACAAAGAGCGAAAAAAAAATTCAGAGTGTGCTTTTCCCTTGTTTACGTGCCACGCCGTGATTTTGTTAGTGTTCTAGGCTCGCGTCTCTAGCACAGTCTAGCCTAGGACCAGCACAGTACCGTCGTTGAGCGTTTATTCAACTTTGCATCTCTGAATTGATTATTGCTGACCCTTTTTGCTACCATATTATAAGCCTTCCCAGCTCCACATACATCTACGTCGTGCGTTTGACTCTCCCTGGTAATCGCTCTATCCAAGCTTTGAGAGTTTTTGACTGCAACGGTTGCCGATCACCGCCTGCTGCTGGGTAAGAACTGGTAAGAATTTGAGATTTGCTTGACGGATTTGTGACACCCACCACCACCACTTGTTCGTAGTCTGTAGGATCATATTCTTGTGTGTTTCTATTGCTGCTAACCATGCCAGGATCACAAGCTGACGAGATTGACTGGGAGAATTTATCGAACAAGGAGCTTCATGATAAGTTTCAGCAAATGATGACTGAACAGGTGCAAGATGTGCTGAACAATTTTGAAGAGGCCATGGAGAAGATCACTGGCCTTGAGAAGACGTTCGAAACAAAGCTCGATAACAAGTTTAATGAATTGCTCGCACGTCTTCCACCACCACCACCCGCTGCACCTAACGCACCTCTCCAACAACAACAACAACGACTACCTCCAC
>NW_021287765.1:0-1552 GCF_002162155.2 Triticum dicoccoides
CTTGGAGCTATTCTAAATTATTGCTCCATTATATGTATCCGGTCTCTCTACTCAGAGCTATCCGGATAGGTGTCAAGCTTGCATCGTCGTAACCTTTACGACGAACTCTTTTACCACCTCCATAATCGAGAAAATTCCTTAGTCCACTAGTTACTAAGGATAACTTTGACCGCTGTCCTGTGAGCCATTCTTGGATCACTCTTGTACCCCTTGACTGACTCATGGCAAGGCACACTTCAGGTGCGGTACACAGCATAGCATACTGAAGAGCCTACGTCTTAAGCATAGGGGACGACCTTTGTCCTTTCTCTCTATTCTGCCGTGGTCGAGCTTTAAGTCTTAACTTCGTACCTTACAACTCAGGCAAGAACTCCTTCTTTGACTGGTCCATCTTGAACACCTTCAAGATCATGTCAAGGTATGTGCTCATTTGAAAGTATTATTAAGCATTTTGATCTATCCTTATAGATCTCGATGCTCAATGTTCAAGTAGCTTAATCCAGGTTTTCTATTGAAAAACACCTTTCAAATAACCCTATATGCTTTCTAGAAATTCTACATCATTTCTGATCAACAATATGTCAACAACATATACTCATCAGAAATTCTACAGTGCTCCCACTCACTTCTTTGGAAATACAAGTTTCTTATAAACTTTGTATAAATCCAAAATCTTTGATCATCTCATCAAAGCGTACATTCCAACTCCGAGATGCTTACTCCAGTCCTTAAAAAGATCGCTGGAGCTAGCATACCTTTTAGCATCCTTAGGATCGACAAAACTTTTCTGATTGTATTGCATACAACCTTTCCTTACGAAAACTAGTAAGGAAACTTGTCTTGACATCCATCTGCCAGATTTCATAAATGCAGCTAATGCTAACATGATTCCGACGGACTTTAAGCATCGCTACGAGTGAGAAAATCTCATCGTAGTCAACTCCTTGAACTTGTCGGAAAACACTTCGCCACAAGTCGAGCTTCATAGATGGTGACATTACCATCCACGTCCGTCTTCTTCTTAAAAGATCCATTTATCTTAATGGCTTGCCGATCATCGGGCAAGTCCACCAAAGTCCATGGATCCGTTCTCGGATTTTATGGCCTCGAGCCATTTATCGGAATCCGGGCCCACCATCGCTTCTCCATAGCTCGTAGGTTCATTGTTGTCTAGCAACATGACCTTCAAGACAGGATTACGTACCACTCTGAAGTAGTACGTGTCCTTGTCGTCCTACGAGGTTTGGTAGTGACTTGATCCGAAGTTTCATGATCAATATCATAAGCTTCCACTTCAATTGGTGTAGGTGCCACAGGAACAACTTCCTGTGCCCTGCCACACACTAGTTGAAGAGACGGTTCAATAACCTCATCAAGTCTCCACCATCCTCCCACTCAACTCTTTCGAGAGAAACCTTTCCTCGAGAAAGGACCCGATTCAAGAAACAATCCATATTGCTTTCGGATCTGAATTAGGAGGTATACCCAACTGTTTTGGGTGTCCTATGAAGATGCATTTTATCTGCTTTGGGTTCGAGCTTAATCCTGAAAC
>NW_021287766.1:0-1210 GCF_002162155.2 Triticum dicoccoides
TGCTCCTGGTGAGGTGGGGAGCACGATGGTGTGCTCGGTTGGGCGCTACGGCGACCGTGGCCACGACGGCGACATCGCCGGCGGCGTGGAGCTCTCGGCCGAGGTGGGGCTAGGGCCTAGAAGTCGAAAGAGACCAGGGAAGAAGGGGGAAACGATCCGGGGGCTCACCGCGGAGCTGCAGGGATGGTTAGCGGGCTCGGGGACGCGCTGGTGACGGTGAATTCGACGGCGACGACGGTCGGAGCCCGAAGAGGGGAACGGCGACGTGGCGGCGATGCAGGGCTTCCGGGGACCCGTGGAGCGGTGGGGAGGAAGAGGGAGTCGAGGCGGAGCTTCTGAGCTAGTCGGGGGAGCGAGGGGTGGCCGGAGACGATGGCTATGGCGAACGGCGGCGACGGTGGTGTTCGGCCGAGAGAGAGAGAGAGCGAGGGAGAGGAGAGGAGAGCCGGGGGAGAGTGAGAGAGAGCAGGGGGAGAGGCGTGGCGTCGTCCAGGGCGTCGAGCGAGGAGGGGAGGGCAGGCAAGCAGGCGAGCAGGTGGCGTGGCGCGGTGGCGCGCGCGCGCGCCGGCCACACTCCCCTCCCTCTGTCGGGACGAAGACGACAGAGGAGGGAGGTGGGCTGGGCCGGCTGCTGGCTGGGCCGCACAGGGAGGAGCCCAGGTAAGCTTCTCCCTTTATATATTTTTCTGTTTTCTGTTTTTCTAATACTTCTGCAACTTTGTTGAATTAAATAAAATACCTAGGCTAGTTCAAACATCACCAAACTATTCCTGGCCCATAGTTGGATTATTTCCAACATGAAACATTTTAGTTTGGAGATATTTGAGCATTTAAATATTTTATATTATTTTAAATGCCCAAATTCAAATATTTATGATTTAATTCAAAAACCCTAGGATGGCCTAGGAAAATGTGCACCATTTTTGGCAGAGGTTCTGAACCAAGACAAAAATGATGGGCATTTTAGAAGGGCATTTCAGGTTCATTGAAAAATTATTTTAGTAACCCTAGTTGGTTTCAGAGGGGACTGGGGGTTCTGTCATCCCCATTTCAAGTTTCTGATGAAAGAGTAAACATGATGCAACACTCTAATGCATGACTAGCTAGGTTGTGACAACTCACCCCCACTCAAAAGAATCTCGTCCCGAGATTTGGGTTCCTCCGGGAAGAAAGCGGGGTACTCGAGTCGAAGACGATCCTCCCTTTCCCA
>NW_021287767.1:0-1011 GCF_002162155.2 Triticum dicoccoides
ATGGTAGCAATTACACGGACTGGGTCCGTAACTTGAGGATTATCCTCATTGCTGCACAGAAGAATTACGTCCTGGAAGCACCGCTGGGTGCCAGGCCTGCTGCTGGAGCAACGCCAGATGTTATGAACGTCTGGCAGAGCAAAGCTGATGACTACTCGATAGTTCAGTGTGCCATGCTTTACGGCTTAGAATCGGGACTTCAACGACGTTTTGAACGTCATGGAGCATATGAGATGTTCCAGGAGTTGAAGTTAATATTTCAAGCAAATGCCCGGATTGAGAGATATGAAGTCTCCAATAAGTTCTATAGCTGCAAGATGGAGGAGAACAGTTCTGTCAGTGAGCATATACTCAAAATGTCTGGGTATAATAATCACTTGATTCAATTGGGAGTTAATCTTCCGGATGATTGCGTCATCGACAGAATTCTCCAATCACTGCCACCAAGCTACAAGAACTTCGTAATGAACTATAATATGCAAGGGATGAACAAGACTATTCCCGAGCTCTTCACAATGCTGAAAGCTGCGGAGGTAGAAATCAAGAAGGAGCATCAAGTGTTGATGGTTAACAAGACCACTAGTTTCAAGAAAAAGGGCAAAGGGAAGAAAAAGGGGAACTTCAAGAAGAACGGCAAGCAAGTTGCTGCTCAAGAGAAGAAACCTAAGTCTGGACCTAAGCCTGAAACTGAGTGCTTCTACTGCAAGCAGACTGGTCACTGGAAGCGGAACTGCCCCAAGTATTTGGCAGATAAGAAGGATGGCAAGGTGAACAAAGGTATATGTGATATACATGTTATTGATGTGTACCTTACTAGAGCTCGCAGTAGCACCTGGGTATTTGATACTGGTTCTGTTGCTAATATTTGCAACTCGAAACAGGGACTACAGAATAAGCGGGCACTGGCAAAGGACGAGGTGACGATGCGCGTGGGAAACGGTTCCAAAGTCGATGTGATCGCAGTCGGCACGCTACCTCTACATCTACCTTCGGGATTAATATTAGACCTAA
>NW_021287768.1:0-1487 GCF_002162155.2 Triticum dicoccoides
GGGGGGGGGGGCTAGCCTGGTTGGTCTGGCAAGGAGGGGTCGTCGTCGACGTAGTCGATCACCGGGGCATCAGCGGCCTCGGGGTCTACCGGAGAGAAGAGGGGGAAGAAACAGTAAATACATAGCAAACAGAGGTAACACTAAGCATGACATGACGATACGTAGCGCTAAGCGTGCTCTAACGCGGTCCTAGACATTATAGGTGAAGGGGGAAATCAACCGGGAAGGTGTTCCCGGTTCCGGACCTGTGTCAGACAGACGACCGGAGGGGGAAAGTTCCATGTTCAGCATGCTAGGGGCATGTGACAGATGAACGGACCGCGTATTCGGATTCGTTGGATTTTTCTGAGCAACTTTCATATAGAAAACATTTTCATCGGAGTTACGGTTTAAAAGTTACGGATTTTCAAAGTTTAAACCAATTTCTGAATTATTTTAAAAGCAGAAAAGGAAAACATGGCGTCAGCATGACGTGCTGATGACATCAGCAGTCAACAGACTCGCTGACCAGGTCAAACTGACCTGTGGGTCCAGTGGGACCCACTGGTCAGTGACTGGACTAATTAAACAGTGTTAATTGGACTAATCTAATACTAATTATCAAGCGGGGCCCACTGTCAGTGCCTAATTGGTGAATAGATTAATTAGTCAATTTAATTAACACATTTTCTATTTATCTAAAACATTTTATTGACTCGGCCCCACATGACAGTGGGTTGACTCAGTCAACGAGTCAACTGGGCCCACCCGTCAGTGGCTCAGCGGGCCCCATACGTCAGCGCCAGGTCAGCCTCACCGGCGTTGGCGCCGGAAGTACTCCGGCGAGCCTCCCGCGGCGGCGCACGTCGGGAGAGGGGGTCGGGTTTCGCGCACAGGGGTTTTCCGGGGTCGTAGCTAGGCGCGTTCGACGTGGTTCGACGTCCCACGCAAGATGGAGGCGACGGCCGGGGCCAGGAACGACCGGAACGGCGCCGGCGACGAGTAGAAACGGCGCCGGAGTACGGGCGCGAGCGGGTTCAGCGTTAGAGCGCGCGAGCGGCCAAACTAACCAACTAGGCGGGGTCTACGGCGCTCCAGGAGCTCGTCGGAGCTACTAGCTCGAGCGGAGGAGCTCGGTGGCGAGCCCTACGACGGCAATGGCGGACGGCGGAGCTCGGCTTGCGGGCGAGCTGGCTACGGCGAAAGGCACGGCGCGAGGAGAGGAAAGGAGGAAGGGAGGAGCTCACTGGGCGGCACGCACGATGGCCCTCGGAGGTTTAGTAGCAGCTGTGCAGTGGATCGACGCCGGCGAGCTCCTGTGATCCGAAGTGGAAGACGAGGCCGGGGCAGCGTTCCGGGGCGCCCGGCGTCCTGCGGCTCATCGGGGAGGCGTAGTCGAGGGAGGCGGAGCGGTTGGACACGAGGAGGTCGCGAGGAAAACACGGTGGCCGCGTGAACGACGGAGAACGGCGGCGATGGCGCTCGGGTGAGGCGGGCGAGCGAGACAG
>NW_021287769.1:0-1768 GCF_002162155.2 Triticum dicoccoides
ATATATATATATCCAGTTGGATGTAAGTTAGCATGAACTATTATTGTTGACATCACCCAAAGGTGAATACGTTTGGAGGCAACATTATAAGCCCCAATCTTTCTCTGTGTCTGATTAAAACTTCATAACCATTAGTATTGCGTGAGTGTTAGCAATTGTAGAAGACTATATGATAGTTGAGTATGTGGAGTTTGATATTCCTGAAAATAAGATGGATTGCAATTGTTTGAATGACTGAGAATGAAGTTTGCTAGTTTTCAAGAAAGTTTATGGTCTATGCTTTGACATGTGAATTGCTTGTTACTTTATCATGAGAAGTTTTATGAGATGAACTACTGTTATGACATATTATCATGCTAGAAAAGGTGATTGAAATTATCATTGATCAAACTTGTGCACCTTCTATCATTCACACTTCATAAATTCTTTCTTTTATCATTTACCTACTCGAGGACGAGTAGGAATTAAGCTTGGGGATGCTGATACGTCTCCAACGTATCTATAATTTATGAAGCATTCGTGCTATATTACTATGTGTTTTGAGTGATTATGGGTTTTATTATACACTTTTGTATTACTTTTGGGACTAACCTATTAACCGAAGGCCCAGCCCATATTGCTGTTTTATTGCCTGTTTCAGTATTTCGAAGAAAAGGAATATCAAACGGAGTCCAAATGGAATGAAACCTTCGGCAACGTGTTTTTTTGGAAGATTATCATCCGAGAGACTTGGAGTTCACGTCAGAAGATACCCGAGGAGGCCACGAGATAGGAGGGCACCCCCCCCTGTAGGGCGCGCCCCCTGTCTCGTGGGCCCCTCGAGCCCTCCCGACCGACTTCTTTCGCCTATATATGCCTACGTACCCTAAAAACATCAAAAATCAAGATAGATCGGGAGTTCCACCGCCGCAAGCCTCTGTAGCCACCAAAAACCTCTCGGGAGCCTGTTCCGGCACCCTGCCGGAGGGGGAATCCATCACCGGTGGCCATCTTCATCATCCCGGCGCTCTCCATGACGAGGAGGGAGTAGTTCACCCTCGGGGCTGAGGGTATGTACCAGTAGCTATGTGTTTGATCTCTCGATCTCTCGTGTTCTCTCTCGTGTTCCCTCTATGGCATGATCTTGATGTATCCCGAGCTTTGCTATTGTAGTTGGATCTTATGATGTTTCTCCCCCTCTACTCTCTTGTGATGAATTGAGTTTGCCCTTTGAAGTTATCTTATTGGATTGAGTCTTTTATGAGAACACTTGATGTATGTCTTGTCGTGTTTATCTGTGGTGACAATGGGATATCATGTGCCTCTTGATGTATGTTTTGGTGACCAACTTGCGGGTTCCGCCCATGAACCTATGCATATGGGTTGGCACACGTTCTTGACTCTCCGGTAGAAACTTTGGGGCACTCTTTGAAGTACTTTGTGTTGGTTGGATGAATCTGAGATTGTGTGATGCATATCGTATAATCATGCCCACGGATACTTGAAGTGACAATGGAGTATCTAGGTGACATTAGGGTTTAGGTTGATTTGTGTCTTAAGGTGTTATTCTAGTACGAACTCTTTTATAGATCGATCCGAAAGAATAACTTTGAGGTGGTTTCGTACCCTACCATAATCTCTACGTTTGTTCTCCGCTATTAGTGGCTTTGGAGTGACTCTTTGTTGCATGTTGAGGGCTTGTTATATGATCTATCTATGTTATTATTGTTGAGATAACTTGCACTAGTGAAAGTATGAACCCTAGGCCTTGTTTCCTATCATTGCAATA
>NW_021287770.1:0-1409 GCF_002162155.2 Triticum dicoccoides
AGTATTTGGCGGATAAGAAGGATGGCAAAGTGAACAAAGGTATATGTGATATACATGTTATTGATGTGTACCTTACTAATGCTCGCAGTAGCACCTGGGTATTTGATACTGGTTCTGTTGCTAACATTTGCAACTCGAAACAGGGACTACGGATTAAGCGAAGATTAGCTAAGAACGAGGTGACGATGCGCGTGGGAAATGGTTCCAAAGTCGATGTGATCGTGGTCGGCACGCTACCTCTACATCTACCATCGGGATTAGTTTTAGACCTGAATAATTGTTATTTGGTGCCTGCGTTGAGCATGAACATTATATCTGGATCTTGTTTGATGCGAGACGGTTATTCATTTAAATCAGAGAATAATGGTTGTTCTATTTATATGAGTAATATCTTTTATGGTCATGCACCCTTGAAGAGTGGTCTATTTTTATTAAATCTCGATAGTAGTGATACACATATTCATAATGTTGAAGCCAAAAGATGCAGAGTTGATAATGATAGTGCAACATATTTGTGGCACTGCCATTTAGGTCATATCGGTGTAAAACGCATCAAGAAACTCTATACTGATGGACTTCTGGAATCACTTGATTATGAATCACTTGGTACTTGCGAACCGTGCCTCATGGGCAAGATGACCAAAACACCGTTCTCCGGATCTATGGAGAGAGCAACAGATTTGTTGGAAATCATACATACAGATGTATGTGGTCCGATGAATGTTGAGGCTCGTGGCGGATATCGTTATTTCCTCACCTTCACAGATGATTTGAGCAGATATGGGTATATCTACTTGATGAAGCACAAGTCTGAAACATTTGAAAAGTTCAAAGAATTTCAGAGTGAAGTAGAAAATCATCGTAACAAGAAAATAAAGTTTCTACGATTTGATCGTGGAGGAGAATATTTGAGTTACGAGTTTGGTTTACATTTGAAACAATGTGGAACAGTTTCGCAACTCACGCCACCTGGAGCACCACAGCGAAATGGTGTGTCCGAACGTCGTAATCGTACTTTACTTGATATGGTGCGATCTATGATGTCTCTTACCGATTTACCGCTATCGTTTTGGGGTTATGCTTTAGAGACGGCCGCATTCACGTTAAATAGGGCACCATCAAAATCCGTTGAGACGACGCCTTATGAACTGTGGTTTGGCAAGAAACCAAAGTTGTCGTTTCTCAAAGTTTGGGGCTGCGATGCTTATGTGAAGAAACTTCAACCAGATAAGCTCGAACCCAAATCGGAGAAATGTGTCTTCATAGGATACCCAAAGGAGACAATTGGGTACACCTTCTATCACAGATCTGAAGGCAAGATTTTCGTTGCTAAAATCGGATCCTTTCTAGAGAAGGAGTTTCTCTCAAAAGAAGTGAGTGGGAGGAAAGTAGAACTTGATGAGATAACT
>NW_021287771.1:0-908 GCF_002162155.2 Triticum dicoccoides
ACGCTGGAGACGGCGAATCGACGGCGACGGTGGTCGGAGCCCGAAGAGGGGAACGGCGACGTGGCGGCGATGCAGGGCTTCCGGGGAGCTGTGGAGCGGTGGGGAGGAAGAGGGAGTCGAGGCGGAGCTCCTGAGCTAGTCGGGGGAGCGAGGGGTGGTCGGAGACGGCGGCTATGGCGAACGGCGGCGACGGTGGTGTTCGGCCGTGAGAGAGAGAGAGAGAGAGCAGCACGGGAGAGAGAGGGGGATAAGGCCAGGGGATCGGGGCGGCACCGAGAAGAAGCGCCGCGGCGTCGCGCTGGCGGGGGAGGCAGGCAGACGGGCTGGTGGCGTGGCGCTCCGGCCGTGCGCGCGCACCGGCCACACGCCTGGCCGACTGGCGCCAGGAGGACGACGGCGGTGGTGGGCTGGGCTGGCTTGCTGGGCCGGCCAGCTGGCTGGGCCGCACAGGGAAGTTTTTCCCCTTTTTTTCTGTTTCTGTTTTTATTTAATATATCTGCAACTTTTTTGAATTTAATAAAATACCTAGGCAACTTCAAAAATTCACCAAACTATTCCTGGCCCATAGTTGGATTATTTCCAACATGAAACATTTTAGTTTGGAGATATTTGAGCATTTAAATATTTTATATTATTTTAAATGCCCAAATTCAAATATTTATGATTTAAATCAAAAACCCTAGGATGGCCTAGGAAAATGTGCACCACTTTTGGCAGAGGTTCTGAACCAAGGCAAAAATGATGGGCATTTTAGAAGGGCATTTCAGGTTCATTGAAAAATTATTTTAGTAACCCTAGTTGGTTTCAGAGGGGACTGGGGGTTCTGTCATCCCCATTTCAAGTTTCTGATGAAAGAGTAAACATGATGCAACACTCTAATGCATGACTAGCTAGGTTGTGACAACAGG
>NW_021287772.1:0-1262 GCF_002162155.2 Triticum dicoccoides
TTTAAAAAAATGAAGTAGGCGCGTAACAGACGAGTTCTCGTGTGAAACCCTGATACTCCGAAAGAGATTGTCCAGTTTGTACACGAAGTGAGTCCAGTTTTTGCCGTAACACTCTGTACTCTTTTGCACATGCTATGTGGGTGAAAGGATGATACCATGCCAAGTTTCAACATTTTCAGAGTTCATTTTGTAGTGATTTTCAATTTCACGGTCATTGAGCTCTCTAAACAAATCGGTAAATGATTGAAAAATAGAAAATGATGTCAGAAAGGGTTGAAAGTTGATGATGTCGCTTTGAATGGTACGTACGGAATGCAAAAAAAGGCTGGAGTTCAAATAAGTTTTAAAAATTGAAGTAACCGCATAACAGACGAGTTCTCGTCCGGAACCCTGATACTCCAAAAGAGATTGTCCAGTTTGTACACGAAGTGCGTCCAGTTTTTGCCGTAACCCTCTCTACTCTTTAGCACATGCTATGCGGGTGAAATGATGATACCATGCCAAGTTTCAACATTTTCAGAGTTCATTTTGTAGTGATTTTCAATTTCACGGTCATTTAGCTCTCTAAACAAATCGGTAAATAACTGAAAAAGAGGAAATGATGTCCGAAAGGGTTGAAAGTTGATGAAGTCGCTTTGAATGCTGTGTACGGAACACCAAAAAAGTCTGGAGTTCGAATAAGTTCTAAAAAATGAAGTAACCGCGTAACAGACGAGTTCTTGTCCGAAACACTGATACTCCAAGAGAGATTGTCCAATTTGTACACGAAGTGTGTCCAGTTTTTGCCGTAACACTCTCTACTCTTTTGCACATGCTATGTGGGTGAAATGATGACACCATGTCACGTTTCAACATTTTCAGAGTTCATTTTGTAGTGATTTTCAATTTCACGGTCATTTAGCTATCTAAACAAATCGGTAAATGACTGAAAAACAGCAAATGATGTTAGAACATGTTGGAAATTGATGACGTCGCTTTGAATGCTACATACTGAACGCAAAAAAGGCTGGAGTTCAAATAAGTTTTAAAAAATGAAGTAACCCCGTAACAGACGAGTTCTCGTCCGAAACCCTAACACTCCGAAAGAGATTGTCCAGTTTGTACACGAAGGGCGTCCAGTTTTTTCCGTAACACTCTCTACTCTTTTGCACATGCTTGTGGGTGAAATGATGATACCATGCCAAGTTTCAACATTTTCAGAGTTCATTTTGTAGTGATTTTCAATTTCACGGTCATTTAGCTCTCTAAACAAATCAGTAAAT
>NW_021287773.1:0-1163 GCF_002162155.2 Triticum dicoccoides
GAGGCTAGGGGTGGCCGGTGGCCATGGGTACGGCGACGATGGCGGCGAGCTCCGCTCGGTGCTGTGCGCGAGAGGGAAACAGAGGAGGGAATGGGGTCCAGGGGGAGAGAGGGGAGGTGCAGGGGGCGAGGGCGTCTCCGTGGCGTGAGGGGGAGGCTCGGGAACGCCTCGGTGGAAGCAGGAGGTGGCCGAGGCGGCATCGGCGCTCGCCACCGAGCTGCTTCGGTGCGAGGGGAGGAAGAAGACAAGGGGGAGGAGGTGGGCTGGGCCGGCCAGGTGGGGGGGGGGAGCTGGGCCGGCTACAGGTAAGTGGCCCAGGTACTTCCTTCTCTCTCTCTCTTTTATTTCTATTTCAGTTCTGTTTTCTTTTTTTTAATTCTTTTGCCACTGTTTTGAATTAAAATAATAATTCAAACAATGCCAAAGCTCCTCTGAATATTTTATATTGCTAGATGGACTTTTCCAAAAGCTTATAACATATTTCAGGGGGTATTTGAAATTATATTCTAATTATATGAATATAATTCAAATTCAAATAGCTAATGAATTAAATCCAAAGTCCCAAAAATAAATCCTTAAAAATGTTCAATATTTTGGTTGGGACCAGAACCCTTACCAAAAATTATCAAACATTTAAGAAGAGCCTTTTGGAGCAATGAATGAGATTTCTAGGGTTTTTGCCCCTCTTTTATTTAGGGTTTTGAGGCTTCCAATATTCCTCAATTCAAGTTTCAAAAATATAGACATGATGCACACATGAAGCTAGCCTAGAGCAATGCCAGAAACTAGGGATGTGACAACTCACCCCCACGAAACAAGAATCTCGTCTCGAGATTCAAGCGTAGGGTAGGATGAAGGGGAAACGCAAACTAGTATAATCTTCACGATCCAGGGTGCACTTCAAATGAACGTTGATTTGAACACCATTATTGTCTTGAAGTCTTGCTCTGAGAAATCCTGTCAACATGACATGGAGGGAAGAAGGAGACTCTAGAAGGGTCGATCTTCTCGAAGATCGAACAACTCAGGATTAACTCACGGAATGAGACATAGCAACATCTCTCGAGCTGAGAGATGAAGCACACCTCTAGAGAAATGGAGTGGAACAGATGACGAAGGTTCACTAGGTAGACAACGATTCCACACCTAAGAAGGTGGTGAAC